>NC_081417.1:39812586-39992967 GCF_949786415.1 Peromyscus eremicus
CATCCTGCAAGAACTCATTGGCATCTGCTGGCCATTGACACCACAGGGCTGTGTCTCAGCCCTGAGCCGCAAGACCCGGGGAAGTTCTCTGAGCAGACTCTGCTGTGGACTGAGTGGTATTGCTTTTGCTGACCCTCTCTGCTCTTGGGGTTCCCTAGCCCTTGTCCTTCAGTATGGTGCCTCCTAGCTGTCAGCACGTGGACCTCTTGCAGGAGGGACTGTTTCCGGTGCAACCTTGTCCAAGTACCAAGCAGTCAGCTGCTTTTGCTGCCTATCATGATCATACCTTCCCTTGTTTGGTTCTCCAACTCCCAGAACCCTGTACAACTACATTACATGCTGCTCCCTGGTCAGCGGCCCTCGACACAAGACGATTTATTTCCGTGGGCTGCTGAGAGGAGATTGGAATGAGAATGCCGTGGTGTTCAAGGAAGCAGGCTCCATGGGGCCAGAAGAGTATAAGGACATCATAAGGACAAAATAGAAAGGCCAGGACGCCATTTGGCTTCGCATCGCAGATACAGATGCTGAATCCACCCCTGCTGTGTGTTGTTTTCTGGAGCACCTGCTACCATAATGCATGACTCAAGTGTTTTCAGCATCAAGAAGCCACTGGGGCAGGCGAAAGGCCACACTACACAGCCCTGCGACTTCCCCACAGCTGCAGACGCAATAGCTGAGCAGTCCACCCCACTATTGTTCAAGAAGTTGTCCTAGTTTTGTGGGATCCACAGTCACATTTGCGATTCAGACTATTGAGCGGGAGACAAGGACAGGGAGGAGCCAAAGACGTTTGCGTCTGAGACTTGATCTCTTTGTGCCCGGTAGAACCGCATCAAGAGTCAAGTGCTGCCCTCTAGTGGCAGTTGGGATGGTGATGCCACTGTACCAGAGATGTTCGTGAATTTGACTTTTTCAATTTTTTTTTTTTTTTTTAAATTATGAGTGTTTTGAAAACACATCAACACTTAGGCTTTCCAAAACTCCAAATGCCTATTGGTGGCACTGTGTTTCAGATTCCTGGTTGCTGCCATGTTCTTCTATGGCTTTCCCGGACCTAGAGAAAATGAAACCCTGATAAAATGGAATCCACTAGAGGGTTGAATTAGCATATTGATAAATATGTCCCAACTCTCTAGGCTTCTTTCTATGCTGGTTGTACAAATGCTAATCTGAGAAAGAGACCCTGAACTTCAGACACCACTACGATCTTGGTATGCTGCATATGATGTCTCCTGCCTCAGCTTGCAGAGAGTCTGAAGGCTGCGTATGTTTATCCACCTCTGTATAAAGGAGCAAGCCCCCAGCAACAATTTCTGGGCCTCTAACTTCACCGTTTTCTAGAGGGAAAAGACATTCTTTTCTCAGGTCAGCCACCTCTGCTGAACTGTGACTGTTGAGAGACAAAAGCACTAGGCTGGAGGAGAAATGGCTGGTCGTACCTCCTCCTCAGTCTGGTACCGTGTTTCCTGCTTCCGGTTGGAGCTCCCACCACTGGTCCTAGTGAGAGCACCCAGCAGGCCAAGTCTGCTGCTCCCTTCTGAATCAAGCCGCAGGGACCACGAACTGCCCATAGCTCCCTGCAGGTCCTAGTAACACCTGTAGCTGGCCTAGCGGGCAGTGCTCCACACCTGTCAGTCTCTCCTCTTCAAAGCCCTTCAATGTAAACACACAGCACCATCCTCTCATGCATCTTTGGGTCAAGCTCTCATTTAAAACTTTTTTCTCCTAAACTCCCTTTCAAAACTTAACAGGACCTTTTTCTTACACACTGGAGGTCTTGTTGATTTAATTTCTGAACATCAGAGGCATACACTTGAGCCCTCCTGAAATCCTACCAAATTCCTCAAACGATTTCCTGTCACACTCCCAAGAGGATGACTGTGGCTGCCACTCCTATTTCCAGGCTTCGCAGCATTGTTGGACAAGATTTTACAACCCTGTGAACAACAAGCAATAAAAATATACACTCTCTCCCTTGGCTGGTCTCCCATGAGGCCTGCCTGTCAACGTTCAACTTCAGTAAACTCCTTTTCATGGCCTCAAAAAAGATGTCCACGCTTCTGTTCCCAATTCCCTCATCCTCTCTCAACAGGCATCCCACCTCTGACTTGGGAAGGATAAAAAGATTACCAGAAAGAAGCAATCCACACTCTTCTGCCTCCGCACTTCTGAGTAAGCACACCGCTGTCTCCCCCTCCTCCCACAGTGCCCTCCCTCTGCTCACCTGAGTGGATCCTAAAGCATCTTAGGCTCCCACTCCCAACTCTAGTGTTTTCAGTAATGTCTCTGCCAGTCCCTTCTCTTCAGTAATAGAACTTTGCCTAGGTCATGTTTTAAGGTCAAGGCACTAATCACACTTTTCTAGGTCATGTTTTAAAGTCTAGGCAAGTGTGTACTGCCAATCTGTAGCCCAAGAGTTCCCCGTTTTTCTTTTATTCGGAGATATGGTTTCACTAAGTTACTCAAGTTAGCCTTGAACTCACTATGTATCCCAGGCTGGCCTTGAACTCATGGTCTTCCTACTTCAGTTTTCCTGTGATTACAGACCCCTGCCGTCAGGCCTGGCTTCCTCATCTTTCCCTTTGTTTATAAATGTTCTTCTCTTCCCCTTTACCATAACACTTCTTCAAAGCACAGTTTCCACAAAAGGTCACTCTTCGATGTTCGTTCCCTCTTCAACCCACTGTAACCTGGTTTCTATTTTCAGTTCTCTCCCCAGCTTACTCTCCCTTCTATGACTCTCTGGATGAAAACCCACAGGCGTATTTTTATCCCTCTTACACTTGACCTTTCTGCAATGTTTGATGGCTGCTCCTTTCTTCCCTAGGCTCCCTGAATGGCTTTTCAGTTCTTTTCTGGTCCTGGCTTGAGAGGCTAGGATGGGGAAAGGCAGGCAGGCACAAGGTGTTTGGGGGGCTCTTGCAGCCAAGTTTGGCAAAAGCGGTGTTTCGTACCAAGCGGCCAGCGCATTACAAGTGAGTGAAGTAAGGAGGAGGATGGACCATCAGATAACCCAGATCCCAGGAACCGTGACTGGAGAGTGGACAGAACCCAGAAAGTTTGTGCTCATTACCCTTAAACCGGAGGAGGGCTGTCTGTCCTGAGGGACCAAGGATAGACTGGCAATCTTTTGTCCCTGCAGTTTTTTGTGCCTGTCATTTCTCCTTGGCCTGGGCAGTTTTCGACGTCCATTGCTAAGAACCATGTGTGAAGGAGTGTTGTTTAGGAGACTCACACATGCTGGCCCTGATCTTAGAGTGTCTGGTTCTGCAGGTCTGGAGTTTCTCATGGTTGTAAAGTCACCAAGCTGGCTCAGCTGTGCACTGAAGTCAGAGAACCACTGGTTTTATAGTTTTGCTATTATCTTACTGGAAATTTAGTTTGTTGTATTTTTGTATACAGAATCTATCTTCTGATTTATAACTGTAGCATAAAGCTAGTTTAACCTGATGTGAGAATTGATGACCTGCTTTCTCTGATAAAGGGTCTAATGACATATTCAATCTGAAAGCTATTGGTCCACCTACGTTCCCACTTCAAACTTCCATACTGGGTCCTGGGCTGCTCTTCCAGCTCCGTATCCTCTGCTCCCAGCTTGTACATTTCTCCTCTAACGTGACCGTGACCTCAGTGGTGCAGACACACCTGTGGCTTTTTTGCTTCGAGTCTTCCCATAGCCTGCTCACCTGCCCTTACCACCTGCACTCTCTCTTCAACTTGCTACTTGTTTTTCTGTTCAGCTGTCCACCTGATTTGGAAGTGGCCAGCTCAGAGAGTTGACTCCTGTAGGAAAACCTAGCCCACATAAAGAAATAGAGTGTGCCCACGGGCGAGTGACAGAAAACAGGTTCAGATACTTGACATCTGTGTGCTGCTGTGAGACCTGGTGCCCGGCAGTCTCTTGGGCTCTTAATTTTCCTTTCTCTGTTTCACTTTGGATGATGGTCGGCCGCATTTGAGGTCAGTGAGCATTTCCTCTGCATCTCCAATCTCCCATTGAGCCTTTCTACTAAACTTTTCACTGAAGTTATTGAATTTGCAATTCCAGAATTTCTGCTTGATTCTTTTTGTGATTTCTGTTTCTTTATTGACATTCTCTGTTTGATGATTCATTATTCTCATCCTTTCTGTTCATTCTTTAGACACCATTTTCCTTATTAGCCTTTGTAAATTTGAATTAGCCGATTTAGAGTTTTTACTGTGTTGTTATGTCCCAAGTCAGACCTTTCTAAGGTATACTTTCTTTGATTTTTAAAAAAGATTTTTTAAATTTACTCTTGGAAAATTTAATTTCTTCGTGCATATGTACAATGTATTCCAAATGCATCCACATCTACTACCTCCTTTGAACTCCCCAGGACCCTCCACTTCAACCCATCTCTCTCTCAACTTCATGTCCTCTGTTGTTGTCCTTTATTATTATTATTAATTATTACTATTATTAGGTCTCTGAGTTCAACTAGTGCTGACTATATATGTGCATGGTGTGGGAGCATCCAGCGGGCATGGACAACCTTCTAGTGGCCACATCTTCTAAGAAAAGTGACTCTTCCTATCTCAGCAGCCATCAACTGGCAGTAGCTCCTGGGATATGGCTGGCACTTAAGAAACCCTTCCCCCGTCCATGCAGACATGTTGACTGGCTTGACCTTGTGCAGGTCTTGCGCAGGTAACCACAGCTGTCATGAGTGTATGTGAGCAGCAGCCATCTAGAAGACAATATTTCACAGCTCTTCTATGTATCACAGCTCTCCTCCCGATTCTCTGCTGCAATTTTTCACCCTGTGTACAAGCCATACTTCCCTACCTGCATGCCTCATCTATTTTGAAAACTAGACATTTCAAACTGGACATTTGCAGCAACTCAACAAACCAGACTCTCTCTTTCCTTGTGATTTTTGTTGTTGTTACAGTTGTTAGTTAAAGTCGCTTTTCTGGCCTAACTTGTAAAATCTGTATGCATAGGCTTAATAATCAACTAGAAGATCAGATGTGGAATTCTTTGTCTACCTGGCACCAGAAATTTCATGGTCTTTGCAAATGGTCTCGTGTATGTTAAGGCATGTCTTTGACAGTCATCCAGACAGTTTACAGCTCTGCCTATCCTTAGCGTGCATACACAGAGCTTGAAATCAGTCAGAAGTGACTCCAGGCCTTCGTGGGTCTTCTCTAATGCGAGCACAACTTTAAGCATGGGAGTGGCTTCTGGCTACTGAGGGCCATGACATGACTTGTTCCAAAGCCTCATTCCCTAGACCATCCCATTCTCTACCATTCCATGATTCTTCCATAATAAGAATCTCCCATGATTCTTAGTGAGCTGTTCCCCACTGGCCAAGGATGCAGTAACAAAACATTTGCCTACAAATGTTCCCACAACCACTATGTTCCATCCCTGTAACTGCTGAACTCGATTGGGTAGATTCGAGTAAGTCCTTGAGTCTTCCAGGAAGCCACCAGGCAGATCAATCAAGAATACTTCTTTGCAAGTAAGATTATTTCCTGATCATTCTGGTACCCAAATTGTTAGTGATAACTGGAATGGCGTCCAGTTCTTCCAGTGCTATTGTTGACCTGGGAAGCAAGTATGGGATGAGGACAGGGGACATGCGATGAAGATTGTTTTCCATACTAATATTTACCTGTTCTTGCAGGGCTGGGGTGGTAGCTCTGTTGGCAAAGAGCTTCCCTTGCTGAGAATCTGAATACACCCCAGAACCGACACAGAACAAAAGCAAAACCTGGGTCTGGTTGGTGCCCACTAGCAATCCTAGCCTTGAGGCAGGAACTAGGGAAACCCTGGAGCTCACTCACTAGCTTACTTGGCATGTTCTAGGTCAGTGAGAGACTGCTTCATCAAAATGCAGGGACAATGCCTGATAAATGACACTCACAGTTGTCCTCCGGCCTCCACCCACACCTCCACTCTCACTTTCACAGGGAAGCTTTCTCTAACATCTCATGTAGATCTCTATCTTTGTCATAGACTCTCTTCAAAGCTCCTGATTTGTAGCAAAAATCTACTTATTTTTTTCTATTACTCAACTATAACTATTAGTTCTATTTCCTGTGATTTTTCTCTCTAGCATCAAGCAATGTATAGGCTAGAAATGAGTGATGGGAAGAGGCTAGGAATGAGTGATGGGAAGAGGCTAGGAATGAGTGATGTGAAGAGACTAGGAATGAGTGATGGGAAGAGGCTAGGAATGAGTGATGGGAAGGGGCTAGGAATGAGTGATGGGAAGGGGCTAGGAATGAGTGATGGGAATAGACTAGGAATGAGTGATGGGAAGAGACTAGGAATGAGTGATGGGAAGGAGAGGCTAGGAATGAGTGATGGGAATAGACTAGGAATGAGTGATGGGAATAGACTAGGAATGAGTGATGGGAAGAGACTAGGAATGAGTGATGGGAATAGACTAGGAATGAGTGATGGGAATAGACTAGGAATGAGTGATGGGAAGGAGAGACTAGGAATGAGTGATGGGAAGGAGAGGCTAGGAATGAGTAATGGGAATAGACTAGGAATGAGTGATGGGAATAGACTAGGAATGAGTGATGGAAAGGAGAGGCTAGAAATGAGTGATGGGAAGAGACTAGGAATGAATGATGGGAATAGACTAGGAATGAGTGATGGGAAGAGACTAGGAATGAGTGATGGGAAGAGACTAGGAATGAGTGATGGGAAGAGACTAGGAATGAGTGATGGGAAGGGGCTAGGAATGAGTGATGGGAAGGAGAGACTAGGAATGAGTGATGGGAAGGAGAGGCTAGGAATGAGTAATGGGAAGGAGCTAAGAATGAGTGATGGGAAGGGGCTAGGAATGAGTGATAGGAAGAGACTAGGAATGAGTGATGGGAAGAGACTAGGAATGAGTGATGGGAATAGACTAGGAATGAGTGATGGGAAGAGACTAGGAATGAGTGATGGGAAGAGGCTAGGAATGAGTGATGGGAAGAGGCTAGGAATGAGTGATGGGAAGGGGCTAGGAATGAGTGATGGGAAGAGGCTAGGAATGAGTGATGGGAAGGGGCTAGGAATGAGTGATGGGAAGAGACTAGGAATGAGTGATGGAAGAGACTAGGAATGAGTGATGGGAAGAGACTAGGAATGAGTGATGGGAAGAGGCTAGGAATGAGTGATGGGAAGGGGCTAGGAATGAGTGATGGGAAGGGGCTAGGAATGAGTGATGGGAAGGGGCTAGGAATGAATGATGGGAAGGGGCTAGGAATAATGATGGGAAGGGGCTAGGAATGAGTGATGGGAAGCTCTTGGTTTTAATTTATATGAACTCTGTTTGTCTCTGCTGATTGCCAAAGCCTCCCATGTTCTGTCTGCCATGAGTATGTAGACATGTTTAAAGAGCTTACTGTGCAGAAACAAGCTTAGCAAGATACGTATTCCATAATGAGCAAATCAGGAGCAAAATCAGAGAGACCGTGATGAGAGGGAACAACAAAACACAGGCTTCATATTAACGAAAAATTCAATATGCTCCCCAGTATAACATAAGCATGTGACATGGAATAAATACTGAGTGAGTGGAAATGCCGTTGATTGTAATGTTCCCAGTGCTGAGGAAGGACAGGTTGGTGCTCCCAGAAGAGCCAAGAGGATAGAGTAGATGAAGACATTCAGAAGGCAGGTCACGTGTCCCCCCTCACCCCCGGAACTGTCTCCAGCATGGCCTTGCATACTTCTTAGTGGAAGGTTTTAGAACTCAGGAAACAAATTAGTGCCTGATAGAGATTAATTTCAATTAATCTTGTGAGCTTGAATCATCACTCTGCCCTGCAAATATTTACAATTCTTCTATTAGCTATGCATTCCCCTGACAGTCACACTTTATTCGTGAGCAGCCTCTCTCTTTACCTGTAATTGCTAATAAAGATGGGTAAAAACACCACAGACTGGAGTTGCGACAGAAACGGTACTCTTCCTGCTCCTTGTGAAACCAGCCATTGCCTCATTTTGGTTCACTCAGGAGACTCTCAACTTTGAATTTGGGATAATTTTTCCAGAAAGTTCCATGTGACAGAGAATGAAATGGAAGCATTGTTTGAATCCCCTGCTGCTCTGTGAACAAAGACACTTGGTACCCTGTCAACAAGAGGTTAAACTGGTCCACAGAGCAAGGGGACTTCAGTGATGTGTGAAACCAGTTTCCTTTCACCTGGGGTCCTCCGAGGAGCTAAGAAAGAATGAGATCTTAGTGTGGTTTCTTAATTAGTGGGCTGACATTTGCTAGGCTCTTGTACCAGGCATGCCATGGACACCTAGTATTTTCCATTTCTTTATCTTATTTCTGTATATCCTTAAAAGTATAAATATTAGTGTAAATATAAAGTAACATTTATGGCAGGAGAGGTGGCCCAGCTGCTAAGAGCACTTACTGCTCCTGCACAAGACCTGAACTGGGTTTCCAGCAGGAATATGATGGCACCCAACCACCTATAACTGGAGTTCTAAGACATCCAATGCCCTCTTCTGACTCCACAATCTTCTCCACGCACATGGTGCATATACATACACTCGTGCACACACATACACACACACACACACACACACACACACACACACACACACACACACCCTACACAAAAATTAAACATTTTAAATTAACATTTATATAACATATAAGATGTTGTTGCTGTTGTTTGAGACAGGGTCTAGAAATCACTACGGAATTTAGGCTGCCCTTGAATTCACAGCATTCTTCCTGCCTCCTGCTGTCAAATAGTAGGAACACGAGTGTGAGCAACCACACCAGCATGTGAAATTTCGAACACTTCAAACTTACATTCTCTAAATTGACTCTGGGTCCTTTCCCTCACCTCCTGTTTACTTCTCATTGTGTCCCAAACAGAAGACATGGCCTTTCCCTGTCCATCTGCCCCCATCTACGTTTGCTGGGCTAGTTGACTACTTCTCATCTGGCAAGATGGTTAAGTATATCATTTGAGAAACGGTTCTGAAGAGCTGAAAATAAAAACACAATTAAGGAGAGCGCAGGCAGAACCACACAATCAAAATATACTTGCTGATCACTTCAGTTTTTCATCTGGCAAATGTCAGCATGGGGCTGGGGCTGGGAGCTCAGTGGGAGGGGCGTGTCTGCCCTTAAGAAAGTTGAGGGAGTGGGGGGTGCAGAAAAGGAAAAGTGGGTCAGGCGCGGGGTGCAAAGAGACAGGAGCAAGTCATGGAGCCTTTAGAAAGTGCCCCGCCTTGCAGGAAAGGGGACCTGCTGAGCACCCCACAGTCTAGTCTCCTGCCTCTCTTCCCTTCTTTCCTTTGCTTTTTCTTGCAAAAAAAAAAAAAAAAAAAAGTTAGACCTCAATTGAAGTTTTGCTTTTGCTTCTTTTTTCTTCTCTAACTCCTTCAATTGAGTTCTAACTTGTTTGGCTTTTGTAATCCCGTAAAATAAATTTGAGAAACTCATTTTTAGCTTAGTACAAAAAAGCGAAGGTTAAACATGCAAGGGATGCGATTTTCACAGTACGGTCAGCACCAGTGTGCTAAATAGAAGTTACATTCACTTATTTACTTACTCATTTGTACATTTGTTGTGGTTTAGGGGATTAAACTGGCATCTTGCACTTACTAGGCAAGTGCTCCACCACTGAGTTATACCTCTAGCAACTGTAGCAATCTTTTAAAGATGATGTGTGTTTTGCCTGCGTGTACGTATCCACACTGCATGCATTCCTGGTATCCATAGAGGCCAGAAGAGAGTGTCAGATACTTTGGAACTGAAGTTGTGGACACTGTGAGCCACCATGTGGATGCTGGGAACAGAACCTGGGACCTTCTGCAAGAGCAGCCAGTGCTCTCGGCCTCTGAACCATCTTTTCCGGCCCCCAACCTTTTAATGTCTTCCGTGAAAACTAAATATTTCAAAATATGATATCACACATACGCTCCTAGCAGAGTTGCCTTGTCCCGTGTCCTGGCCGAGCTTGATGACTCTGTGCAATGGGTCTATTTATCTGACTCTCCCTCTGACCTGGGTGAACACTTGGCACTTAGCGTCTTCTATGATTCTCAGGAGCCACCCCAAGTTAGTACTTTTTATCCACTTTACTTTTTGAAGAAAATGAGGCTGAGGAAAAGAGGCTAAGTCCTGGCTTCTGTAGCTTCATACTTTGCACTCCTAACCACTACTTCATACTTAGAAGAATTTAGTGTGAAAATCCACGTGGAACACTTTGAAGAGGATAGGCAGTTTCCAGGTCACGCCTAACGTGCCCACCTTCCTGCCACGCCTTGCGTTTCTCCACAGTAACTAACATCTGTCGGGCTGCACGGCTCCCTTGCTTATTAGTAAGCCTCCCCAGATACAGGCTGCATGAAGCAAGTACTTGATCCAACTGGTTTACTGCTATTTTCTTAGTACCTAGAAAGTCCATAGTTGGTGCTCAGTAAGTACTCATGGGATAATGAACAAAACCTGCTTGTATGAAGCTACTGCTCTTGTCAGAGAAACTCCCTAGACCTAGTTGAGATCTCTAAGTGCTCCATCAGCCCTCCTGACTTCTGTTATAATATGTTGCAGTGTGAGGTACAGAACAACACTCCAGAGGCTTTGGAGTGAGAATGCTTATATGCTGATCGGTGTCAATGAGAAGGGGGACTCTAACCACACAAGCGACGGATTTTGAGCAGCGGGAGCGGCAGGGCTTAAGTGTTAAATTTGGCCAATTTACCCAGTTCAAGTTATTTAAGGTAGCCTGGCTGCAGAACTACAGGTGGATGGCACCTTTGAATCATTGCACACATTCTTCTCACGCACTGCTGGAAATCTGACGTATTAGGCCACGTTTGGAAAGTCTGGGCAGCAGCCTTTGAGGAAGGAATCTAAGCCAATCCCAAGGCTTCCTTCAAATGAGTACATGGAGAACCAGTGGGGCAGCCTTGAAGATGCCCATCTGAGCATGGTGTGGGACTGAAATCTTGTGGAAAAGAATCCATCTACAAGAAAGACCTTGTAGAATCCATCTACATGATGACCTTGACCTAGGAGAATCATCTGTCAGAGAGGACTGGGATTCTGAACAGCGAATCTCTGCTGCTGGTCTCTGGCTCATCCTTGAGCACATATCCAGGTCCTATAGGAAACGGGAGCTGACCCTTAGGGAGCTCAACAGAACACATGAGAAGAGGGGGGAATCAGTCTCTGTACTCAGCTCCATACCTCCCCAGGTCACAGCCCAACACCAGGGATTAGAGGCTCAGGTCTCAAGACTAGGGGAGACTTCTGGGCCAGAAGTCGTCCGAGGACCTGAAGCCTCGGGTGGCTATTAGGGAGCACCCACATTGTCTGCCATGCACGGGCGATGCACACAGATGCAAGGCAGTTGTGTCTAACCGAGTGGCAGTGGAGCAGCAGTGGCAGGCCAGAGCCAGAGTCAGACAGTGGCCACAGACACACCCACTGAGCTGTTGGCAAAGTGGCGTCACTGGCAGGGTGGAAGCTTGGCTTGGAGGACACCAGTGGATGGGAACGACCTGGTTCTTTGGTTCCATACACTTTCTCAGAAGGGACCCGGAGAATAACTTGGGTAGTAGAAACTGCAACTCAGGTTCTTGAGTTAGCGGAAATGGTCACTTGAAAATCCCCAAGTCCCTCATTTCAAGTCCCTGTTAAGTCCCCGGCTGTCTGGCCACCTCACATTTCACTAACATCTCTCTTCTCTTTCACCGGCTTCGTTCAGGAACTTCCTAAGAACTCTACTGACTCAGAGAAACTAAGTTGGGAAGGCAAAACCTGCTAAAGTTAGGACAAATGAGGGGAAGAGAGATTATCCTTTGACACTCTGGGGGCATCAGTATTTTCATAGGGCCTCCTTCCAACAATACATTAAGTAGGTGGTAGGACTTCTGAGCGATGGAATAAATAGACATTGCTCATCTCCTGCAAACACTGGCAAAGATGAAATGCTTTCGCCCATCTGTAAGAAGACTGGATCAAATGAGCCTCGGCTACTAAAGTCTTTGGAATGATAAAAGTCCTCAACGCTAAAGACAGTTTATTCTTTGCTGAGGGTGACAGAAGACATGCCACGGGTTTCACTTTCCCTAATATGTCACTTAGACGCAGCCTGAGCATTCACCTGTGCTGGCTGGATGAATGGTCTTTGAACAGTAGCGCCAAATGGCAGGCTAATTTTAGACCGAGAAGGATGACGAGGAGATCCGCTCGATCACAATGACACCCGGTATTTCCACTGTATCTTCTCACAAAGGGCTCCGCAGACTTAGAGAGAAATGGCCTCATTTCTTTCTACAAAATCTCAACAAAGCAAGAGCTTACTTAGGTGACTGACAGTCTGACAGAGTAAAAGCCTTCCTATTGTCCCCTCCCGCAGCTGTCTTTGAGGGAGAAGGCACTCTACTGGATCAGCTACTTAATGAAGGGTTGAATTTCAGAAATTAGGAGGAAAAGGCATTTTTCAGACCCTGAGATGGATTTATCCACAGGTATGGGAGGGGCTTGGAGAGGTCTTTGAAGCAGCTACTTGTGGTAATTCTCTAAAGGAATAAAGGACTAAAGGTGCCCAGACTTTCCTTCCTAATTTCATATACCCCTCTTAGAGGACATATCTCCTTCTTCTATCCAGAGAGTGAGATCCCCTGTCCTTGTCTATCTGCAGTGAGGATGCTATAATTTCAGATCCCTAATCAGAAATAACCAGGACTGAGCAAGTAAATGGTTTTTCTGGGTCCTTTGGATCCTTGTTTTGGGGGTTTGGGATTAGAACCCACAATAACTGGGAAGGGAACGGAAACAAAGATTGTTTCATTTCTTCTACCCCTCCCTGATTTTCTGGGACAATGGAGTTCCTCTGTAGGAGAAGCTCAAATACTGTTTAACAACACAGCCTTGAAGGGCAACCACCTAATTGGTTACCTTTTTTTGCTGTAGCGGGCAAACACCTGGCAGGCAGGAACTTAAGGAAGCAGAGGTTTAGTTTGGCTTACAGCACAGTGGAATGCAGTCCCTCCTGGCAGATAAGGCACAGTGGCAGAGTGAGGTGGTTGGTTACATGGCATCTGTACCTAGGAAGCAGTCAGCGGACAGGAAGTAGGGCCAGACTTCATAACTTCAAGTCCCATCTCCAACGATCCACTTCTTCCACCAAGCTTCCACCTCCTAAAAGTTATATGATCTCCCAAAACAGTGCCGCTAGCTAAGTACCAACTTTTCAAACATAGAAACTATGGGGCACATGTCACACCAAAACCACAATTGTCAACAGAAAACTGATGAGGTCATGGGACATCTGTACCATGGCAGTTAACAAAATGATTAAGAGCCTTTTTGAGCTGATCACTGCTGAGGTATATTGTTAAAATGTAATGAATGACCTGGGATGGATAGTATATTTGAATTTGTTTAAGAAAAGAGATATATGTTATTGGCTATTGACGATATACATCTTGTGTTAAGGATTAAGTCTGTTTTTTTTCTTTGTTTTGTTTTCTGTTTGCTATTTCTTCTCCCATTTTCTATTTTTTTTTTTTTGTCTTCTTATGGGCTATCTGAGCATTTTTTCAGGATTACATGTTGATTATTTGTAGAGTTATTACATAGTTCTCCTAGTAGTTTGTGGTGGGAGTCCTCAAATAATCTGTGACTATATTGGTATCAGTGTTTCTTAATTTTAGTAAAGTGTGTAAATCTCACTGCCATCTAGGGCCATCAAAAGTGTCATGTGGTAGTGTAACTTTTGATCCAACAGTTCATAATTTAGGAAACTCATTGGGAGGATAGTCTTATTTTACTCTGATTTCAACTTTCTCCATTTCTTCTTGATGACATGACATTCATTTTGTTATTTCCAGTATTTTGAAAAAACTTCTCGAAGTAATTCTTTTTAAATTTGTGTGTGTGTGTGTGTGTGTGTGTGTGTGTGTGTGTGTCATGCATTGTGTGCATGTGTGTGCTCACATGTGTATGGGCACACACAAGTTTATGAAATTCCCTAAGAGTAGATCTACTAGTGATAAACTCTGGATGTCTTTTGTCTGAGGACTTCTTAACTTGCTTACTTTCCCCTGATAGCTGAAATACAGCGTCACGGGATGCCATATTTGCGGCTCTCCTTCAGCACTTGAAGAGCGCTGTGCCCGTGTCCTTCCAGACCGTCGCTTCAGGACTGAAACTCCGGGTCCTGCTTCACCATAGACAGTGTACTCTCTTTCAAGTCTCTTTCTTGGTTTTAGTTTTTAGAAGTTTAATGATGTCGTGTTTGGGTTAGATTCCTTTTGTTAGCCTATTTGGGTTCACTTGGGTTCTTATAACCATAGGTGTTTTTTTTTTTTTTTCCCTCCAAATTTGGGGAGATTCAGCCATTAATTCTTCAAATACTCCTTCAGTCCGCTCTCTCTCTCTTCTTTCCACCTGAGACTCCAGTGCTGCACAGGAATCTGTTACTGAGCCATGGATCCCTAACCTTGGTTGTTTTCTCTCTCTGTTGTTCAGACTGGTAAATTTTACTGATCCATCCTCGAATCTGGGAATTCTGTTCTGAGTCCTCCCCACTGTTACCCAGCTCAACAACTGTTACCATTGTTTCTGTTACCTCTCAGTTGGAAAAGTCCATTTGGTTCTTGGCTGTGAGCATTCTTTCCTGTGGTTTTTAGTTTCATTTGTTTCATAATCATCTGTAGCTTGTTGTGAAGTCCTTCTCCACCCCCCTCAGGGTTTGACTTTCAGTCTCTGTCTCCTGTCAGTATGGGAGTCAGGTGACCTTTCTCATTCATGTTGTGACTTTCTTAGTTCATTTTATGATAGGTGATTTAAATCTTGTCTGGATATCTCGACTGTAACTTTAAGAGAATTTGGGTTCTACTTTTTTAAAAATTATAACAAATAGTCACCCGCTTAGGTTTAACAAGTAGGTCTCAGTCTATTTTTGTGGGTAGTGCCAACGAGAATCTAATTTTCAGAAATATGCCTGGTGTGGGTGCTGAGGCCAGAAGAGGGTATTGGATTACTTGGAACTAGAATTACAGCCCTTGTGAGCTCCCACGTGAATGCTGGATAACCTGGGTCCTCTGGAAGAGCAGGCAGTGCTCTTAACTGCTGAGCCAACTCTCCACCCTCCTTGAGCCTTTTGGCACCCTTCTCTATAGAACCTGGGAAGCTGAGTGGGACTTCACTTAGGCTGAGCTGCTTTTAGGTGGGGGAAGGGAATCTCTGCCCTCCTTGGACAAAGGCACACTTCAGGACTGACTGCCTACTGCAGAAGCACTCACACTAGTGTCCTCGGCCAAACGGAGTCTCTGAGCGGAAGAGGGAGCCTCAGCCTATAAGACACGAAAGTGCTTCCCTATCCTTACGGTCAAGGAACTTTTAATTGACAACCTTTCTATCATGCAGGGATTGTCTAGGGTTATTGGGTGATGTCTTCAATTGGAGAAAGATTAAGGCTACCTGGGTTTATTCTGCTGCAAGAACAGGTGGGAATTGAGAAAACGCCCTGACTGGGTAATCTTCTGATAGGTGAGGAGTGGAAGAGTCATAGGATGCTCTGTGGCTGTGTTAATCCTTTGATCCTGAGGTCATCAGCCAGTTCACCCCTTCTAGCTGTCAGAGTTCTTTTTAGTTGTCTCTTGTATCATTCTCAAGAACTGCAGCCAAGCGTATCAGGAAGGGCAGGGAGAGAGAATTCTACTCCATCTTGCCCAGTCTAGAAGTTCTATGTGCTCATATAGGCATTAGGTCTCCTCACAAAGGTATGCAAGGAATTAATAATATTGTTTCTCCTGAGGAGGTAACCTGGAACGTGTATGTTTTTATTTTAACTCAATGAATATATTGTTTAATATCTATTCAAAAGTAAGAATAAAGGTAAAAGAAGAAACTTCCTAACTCAATCTTGTTTTCAAGAGGACAACCAAGGATTATAATGGAGGTCAAGCAGCATATGGATCAGCAGTTGGTAATTTTATTACATTTCACTGGCCTTTCATTTCACTGTGCTCTCACTGCTTCAATCCAGATCTCTGAGTATAAGAATAATACTCTCAGTGGATTTGCAGCCTGCTCCTACATTTTGAATTACTTGCAGAATACAAATGTCTAATTTAGACAGAAGTAGATGCTCTGGGCAGCATGCTAGTACCCTAATCAGCTGAAAAATAATATTTGTTTGACATTAAAACCAAATTAATGGCAAGACACTGATTACATGAAAAGACTTTATGTTGTGATTACTAAACTTGCAAGCAGCTCGGCATAATTAATGCCTTAATTAGGATATGACCTGAAATCTCAGCTTCCAAAATTAATAAAGGCAATTAAAAGTCATATTTGTAAATTGAGCTTTAAGAATGGAAAGGAAGTTTGATGTAGCTTAACTCCTCATTTTTGTAGTTATTAAACCTCAAATGCAATTGCTCTGACTCCCACTGCCAATGTCCCCACAGACCAGCTTAGCCTGAAACCTTAGGAGAGATTCAGTGATGTTCCAAGGAGGTCATTCATTAGTCATGGGCTGTGCCACTGCTAGCTAGGCACACTTTTTAAAGCTCTTATGGTAAACAAAGCAGTAAGGACTTCTCTGTCCCTAGAACTCCGAGTGAAATGTGCATTAGAAGATCTACATCGACCTTAATCAGCCTTCGCCATTTTCTAAACACTGGATCCAAATGGTGGCCTGGAGGACTGTCACTTCTGTAAGATTCTTGAGGCCTCATCAGCTCCTACAATGTATCACCTGGTGAAGCTTAAGGCCAAAGAAGGTTTCATCAGTGGTGAAATTGGAGAAGTCAATAAATATTGGTGGGCTAGTGAGCTGATAAAACCTAGTCTGGAATGCTGCCTCATTCCTTATACCAAGCTAAACCCTGAAAGGATCAAAGATTTAATGCCAAAGCAAAATCATAAATGTACTAAAAGGAGAAAGGAGATGATCTTTTTATAATATTGTAATCCAGAGGGGCTTTTTAGCCAAGACGAGTATGACCACGACACAACAGAAGTTACTAACAATTTGTCTATTTCAAATTTTTTAAATTCCACATATTTAAAAAAGAACTGTAAGTTTAAAAAAAAACCAGTTCAAGACAAAATCAAGAAGATACTAATTAAAATGATCAAGTTTTGCTTCATTTTGTCTTATGAAAGAAGAGCTTTATTCCTCAATTAGGAAACAATAGGGAATATTGTGATTTATATACAGAATGTTAAGCACAGAGAAAGATTAAAAGAACTTCCGTGTTAAATAATAGCTTGTAAAATGTCTAGATAAGTTGAGAATAAACATAGGTCACAGGCATGAAAACAAGACATTTAATAACATCAAGATGTTTTCATTACAGGACTGAGGAGAAAGAAAGATGGGTAGAAACTGTAGACAAATTCAGTTTAATCTTTTACTGTCTTCTCTGGACAGGAAAGGATAAAGGAAGCAAACTCTCCATGAAAACTGTCTTAAGGTAAAAGTATAGATACACATTATCTTCATTTTTGATAGTTTAAAATCAGCAATTTTATACTTTATGTGTATTTTTATTCCTTAGAGTTTTAAGTAAAATGATATTTCAGGTTTTTCCCTACAATAACTATTAGAGACAAATCAGCTATGGAAAGGATCCAAACTAAAGGTTTCAACAGTGTGATTGACAGTACAGCATTTGTGACAAACTTGTCTACCAGATGTAGTGATGTCATGTCACATGGGTTAAAGTGCAGCTACTGATTGGCTTAGGTTTTCTTCCTCCTTCTTCCTTGATGACTTCCTCTCCCAGTTTAGAGTATTATCCTTTTCTCAGGCTGGGCATCACACAGTAATTCTTTCAAAGATCACTGCTATGCCTATCTCTTCGGAACTGTTGATGTTATACAACAGGAAACACGGGTCCAAAATTCAGATCACCTGGCCTTGGCAAGAAGCTTATGCCTTTAACTTGGCGCCACTTGCCAGTCACCAGAAACCACCAATGGTAGCACAGGAATTGTCCCCCGCCCCCATCACTTCTAGGGTACCTGTAGGTTTTCTTAATTTCTTCACACGATGCTCCCTTATGCAGGCCAAGAATTTCGTAGAGAGTTACTCCTGTTGTTGACATCGTCCGCTGTCTTTGATTGGGTATGTTACACTCCATTTCTCAAGCTGCAAAACCGAAGGGGAAACAGCCATGAAGGTGACACGCTTTGGATCCCACCCCCGCAAGGGAAGAAAGTGCATTTTTAACCCTGGGTAAAACGACAATTTGAAGTGTCCTTGTGTGCTAGGTAAAACACGAGGGGAGGAAACGCTGAGAGCTAAAAGCTGTTTCCAGTCAAAGACTGCAGGAAGCCACACAAACAGAACAGGCCTTTACATAGATAGCTATTCCAGAAGTGTTGAGAATCAGCTCTCATAGGTTAAAATGTGTTTTCTTTTGTTTGCATAAAATTTGTGTATCTTTTATGTGTGTACGTTTTCCAAATTTAGCTAGCCATGGGGACAGTCATCCATGTAATTCCATCTCTCCTGGCTGGTAAGACAGATCGGCAGATAAGGTGCTTGCCAGAAAACCCAATGACCTGTGCTTGACCTGAGGGACCCACATGGTAAAAGAAGAAAACCCATTCCAACAAGTTGTCTTCTGACTTCTACACATGCACACATATGTGTGTTCTTGTAAATACACACACACACACACACACACACACACACACACACACACACACACAATTAATTAGTTAACTAATTAATAAAATTTTTTTTTTATTCTAAAATAAAGAGCTAAGAGACTTCAGGAAGGTAGTGAACACAACTTCCTGAAAGGTGCTGAGGCACAGAAGGGCGACTCAGCAAAAAGCACCCTACACACAGCTCTGCAATGTGGAGTGGGGGAGGCAGAAACTCCCTCTAAAAGGCCATCCCCGAGGCTCTAACGCAAAGAGCCTGACAATCCTCCCCACAGTCAAGCCCACTGTTCTCATAAATCTCAAAGCCGGTGGCTGTTTTCCGTGAGACTGAATGACTCCTCCAGTGGACCAAGTCAGGCGTGGAGGGGGATTCCATTTCACACTCTGCCCCTCGGCTCAGAGGTCTGTGGTTAGGTACGATCTTGAAGGGGACCCAGTGTTTAAAACTGAGCTACCCTGAGGGTAAACACAAGCCTGAAGTCAACAGGTAGGTCGACACCTAGAGACAGATCAAACTATCTATCACGAGGTTCACAACGGAGACCTCTCACACTCCAGGGGACGGCCTGACATCAACAGTCACACCTCTCTACATAATACTCAGCAGGAAAGAACAGAGGCAGAGACATCTGTGTGTGTCCCAGTGCTTTAGGGGTTTGCTTTCCCCTCTACCAGGACACTGGGGGTAGCCTGTCTAGAACACTAGCCACACAAGAGTGTACAGACTGAGGCACCTTTGGGAAGATGTGAGAACCCGGCCGGGTCAAAGATGCACGGTTAATATGGCTAGCAGAATCTCTTGGTACACAGGAAGGAAAGACAGAAACATGAAGAAGACAGCTTCTGGAAGACACTGTGCAGGCTCAGCCCAGCATAGACCATAGAACAGACAAGAGTCTGCGAATCCAACTGATCATCACGTTCTTGTGTCCACCCAGAAGACTCGAGTCCCAGAGGACCCCAAAGGAAGCCACCGCAGCACCCCCTTTACTGTGTTGTGTTTCTCTTTCACTGGGGTCTTAGCAGTGTTTCTACATCATCTTTAGTCTTAAAGGAGAAATGTCCTCGTTTTTGCCGTGCCTCTGATTCTGTTGATGCATGTGTATTGGTTTCTTTTCTTGTTGTGTGACCAAACAAATGATAAAAGTCAGTTAAGGAAGGAAGAGCCATTTGAGCTCACAGTTAGAGACTACAGTCTGTCGTAGTGATGGAGTCATGGCAGCAGCTGTGTGAAGCAGCTGGCCCTTGGCGTCCACAGTCAGGAAGCAGAGAGCTATAAATGCTAGTATTTAGTTTACTTCTCCTTACAATCCACAGAATACTGCTGCCCATACCCAGGGCGGGTCTTCTTGCCTCAGTGAACTCAATCTGGAAACTCCTTTACAAACATACCCAGAGATTTGCTTCCCAGACGACTCTGGATCCTCTCAGTTGGTCATCAACAATAACCACCACCTGTGCAATCCTTTTATCTCCTTTTTCTTTTTGCCCACTCCTTTCCTTTTTACTATATTTTTAGTAATACCTTGGTATTACTTTATCTTTTTTAAGGTTTTATAGTTGATTTGCATCCTTATATTAATTTTGCTTATGTATTTTTCTGTTGTTGGGCAGTATTTTTATTTTCAAGTTCTTGAACTTTCCTCTTCCTCTCTATAACATTCTTCTCTACTCCTCTCCTTTTCCCTTTATTTACTCTGCCCCTCTACTTCCCCCTTCTCCCGCCCCCTTTATCTCATTCAGCTAGCATTTCTACCTTTACTCTGGATGATTTTTAACTTCACTATACACTCTGCTCTACGTTTGCCATTTGCTATTTTATGGTAACTGATGTATGACTAGGCTTTAATCAATTGTAAGTGTATGTCTATATTTTGTTTAGTTTGACGTTGCTGCTGTTATAGCAGCTCCCCCACCCCCCCACCCCCGGCCGCCCATGAATGGTGCTGGCAATTAGCATTCAAAAAGAAGCTACTTACTAATATGTCTCAATAAAACTGGAAGAGACATCCAAACCAACAGATGCTCAAACTAAAATAGAGATGCAAGAATTATGAAAAGGAAAGGCAACATGACCCCTCCAGACCACAGCTCCTCAATTTCTGAGCTCAAAGACACTGACATGGGTAAAATGCCAGATGAATAACTGATATGTATAGTTATAAAAATACGTCTGGGTGGTGGTGGTACATGCCTTTAATCCCAGAAATCGGGAGGCAGAGCCAGGTGGATCTCTGAGTTCGAGGCCAGCTTGGTCTACAGAGTGAAATCCAGGAAAGGCACCAAAACTACGCAGAGAAACCCTGTCTTGAAAAAAACCAAAACCAAAACCAACCAACCAAACAACCAAACAAACAAACAAAAACCAAAAGTAAACACATTTAAAAAACATCAGAAATCACCCCAAGGCAGGAGTTTATAAAAGTATGTATTTCAAGCCCTGAGGCCAATGGTTTCCAACCAAGATTGCTAGGCCCAGCAAAACTATCTTTTAAAAGTGATGGAGAAATAAGAACATTTCAGCATAAACACAGACTAAAGCACTGCTGAAAAGTACTTAAAGGAATCTAAACACACAAGAGGAAGCAAAACAGTCTCAGTCAAGAAAGCACAGGGAAGAATACAACTGTAGAGAGGAATGTCTGAAAGAAGGAAGCTGGAAATGAACCATCAGGTCTACAACAGAAAGACAGCAAACCCCAAACACAAACAGAAAGAAAAGAACAATCATGCAACCATTTTTTTTAAATTACAGGAATTAGACTACGTCTATCAATAAAAACTCTACATTTGCATGGCCTTAACTCTCCAATTAAAAGATGAAAACTAGCTGATTGGGTTAAAAGACAAAAATACAATTACCCATTGTCTCCCAGTAAAACACCACACTGACAAATATACAGATTAAGAAGGAAACTATTTACCAAGCAAGTGGAAGTTGCATAGGCATCTTTATATGATAAAATGAACTCTGAACCAAAATTATCCAAAAGAGATAAAGACAGCCCCTACATAATAATAATGGAAACAACCCATGAAGAAAATATAACAGAGCCAGATATGGTTATGCATACCTGTAATCATCTGTAATTGTGACACTTTAGGAGGCAGAGAGAGTAGAATCGGGAGTTCAAGACCAGCCTCAAGCAAATAGTGAGTTTAGACCCTGTCTCAAAGGAAGAACAAAACACACAAGAAAGGCAAGTATAACAAGTGTAAGGATGTTTGCATCAAACATTGGGGTTCCCAATAGTGATGGTGACTTCAACATTTCACTCTCACCAACAGGTAGATCATCCAGCCCAAAATCCACAAAGCAACTTCGGAGTTAACCTGCACCATAGATCAAATGGACTCAACACACAGACTATGCCATCTAACAGCTGTAGGACAGACTTTTTTCCTCAGCAGCATATGGAAATTCTTCCAAATTAGCATTCAAGTGATCTCATGTATCAGATCATAATGGAATAAAACTAGAAAGCAATAGCAAGAGAAATTACAGATACTACACAAGTACTTAAAGATTGAACAACATGTTCTTGAATGGTCAATGGGTCACTTAAAGAAAACAATATCCATCAAGGAAAAATTTTAAATTCCTGAAAAAATTAAAATAAAACCGGAACTTAATAGGACCTGAGATTCAGCTAAGGCAGTTCTAAGATGAACATTTATAACTGCTCATAATTAAAATGTTTAATTGGAGTGATCTCAAAGAATTTAGTAACTTACCTTAAGGCCTTAGGAAAACAAGAACCAGCCAAACCCCAAATAAGTAGATGTAAATTAATAAGGATGAAATTAATGAAATGAGAATCAAAGAACAATACATACAATCTAGCAAAAAATTTGTTCTTTGAAAAAGTGATTGGAAAAACAGGATTGACAAATTCTTAACCAAAGTTAGAGAGAGGAAGAGAGAGAGAGAGAGAGAGAGAGAGAGAGAGAGAGAGAGAGAGAGAGAGAGATTAATAAAATTAAAGACAAAAAGAGAAACACTATGATAGATACCAATAATTCACAGGATAATCAGGGAAAATTGAAAACACATTCAAATAAACTGGAAAATCTGCAACAAATGGGTAAATTTCTAGAAATCTATGACCTACCAAACCCAAATCAAGAGGCTATAATTAAAATACATCAATCAATGGATATACAATAAGCAATGAGATTAAAATAGTAATGAAGAGTCTCATACCTAAGAAAACCACAGAATTGGAGAAGTCATTGCCAAATTCTACCAGAATTTTAAAAGAATTAGTTTTAAAGAGGAGCCAACACCAGTGATTCTCACACTGTTCCAAAAAAGAAGGAAAGAAGGAGGAAAATGAAAGGAAAGAAAAAAAGAAAGCCAAGGGACACAAATCATCCTATGAACCAGGATTACCCTGAATCAAAAACCAGATAAAGATACAAGAAAAAGAGAAGAGTTTTGATGAATATAGAAAAAAATGTCAGTTTAATACAGACTGAATCCAAGACCACAGTGAGAAACTCCTACACTGAATCCTACACTCAGGATTCGAGGATCGGTCAACATACATAGATGAACAGTACAATACTACACATAATCATCTCAAGGGACTCAGAAAGAGGCCCTTGACAAAATTCATCATCCCTCATGGGAAAAACCCCAGAGAACCTAGGAATGTAAGGAATATACCTCAACATAGTAAAGGCTTTCTACAGCAAGGCCCACAGTAACATACCAAATAAGAAAAACAGAACACATTCCCTCTAAATCAGGAACTATACTAGGTGTCCATTCTCCTCACTCTTACATGCCTTGAATCTTAGCCATGAGGAAAAAATTAAAAGGGACACAAATAGTAAAGAAGTCAAATTATCCTTACTTGCAGATGGCATGATTCAGAATTTTGAAGACTTAACAAATCCAGCAGAAAACGCTAGGACTCGATAAACACTTGTAGCAAAATATCCAAATATGAAGTTAACAATAAATTCTGCCTGGGTGTGGGTATTACTATTGTCAGTGGCTTTAAAAACATAACTTGGAATAAACTTAACCAAGGAGATAAAAGACCTTTATAACAAAAACTTTGAGATGCAGAAGAAGACATTAGCATTGATGGGAAAATCTCCATGTTTGTTGGTCAGCAGAATTAATATTTTAAAAATATATCACTAAATATTATCTACAGATGCAGTACAATCCCCATAAAAATTCCAATGGCATTCTTCACAAAACTAGACAACTCAATCCTAAAATCTATATGACAGCTAAAGTAATCCTGTACAGAGAGAACAATGCTGGAGGTATTGCAATACTTGATCTCAAATTATACTCCTGAGCCAAAGTGACAAAACCCCCATGATACTGGCACAGAAACAGACACATGGACCGATAGAGTAGAATAGAGAACCTAGAAATACAGCCACACAGCTACAGCAACCTAATTTTTGACAAAGGTGTCCAAAATATACATTAAGGATAAAGAAAGTGTTCAACAAATAGTGCTTGGAAAATTGCCAACTACATGTATAAGAATGCAACTGTATCTCTCTTGACTTGTAAAAAGTCAATTAAAAATATATCAAAGATCTTAACATAAGACCCCCGAACTCTAAACTGATAAAGGAAAACACTTCGATATAAGCAAGACTTCTAGAAAAAGATTCAGCTCGGGGAAACAATTTTCCAAAGTAACAAGCAGCAATGCATAAAATTAAAATCTTCTGCCAGGGAAGGAGACATTCAATAGAGCAAATGACAGCCTACAGAATGGAAGAAAATCATTACCAGCTATAAATCTATCATGGGATTAATTAATATACTCCAAATCTCTCTCTCCCTCTCCTCTCTCTCTCCTCTCCTCTCTCTCCTCTCTCTCCTCTCTCTCTCTCTCTCTCTCTCTCTCTCTCTCTCTCTCTCTCTCTCTCTCTCTCTCTCTCTCACACACACACACACACACACACACACACACGAATCATCCAATTAGTAAATGGGCAAGTGAATTGACTCAATACTTCTCAAGAACTCTAAATGGTCAATAAACACTTCTAGCTACCAGGGAAATCAAAACTAAAACTATACTGAGCACCCTATTCAAAATAAAAAGAAAGAAAATGAAAAAAAATTGTTGGCTAGAGTATAGGGAAGAAGGGCCCTCATGAAGGGCTGGTGGGACTCTAATGTGATGCAGCCACTATGGAAAGCAACATGGAGTTTCTTCAAGAAACTAAAAGCAGAAGAACCATATGATCCAGTCACACCACTCCTGGATACATAGCCAGAAGAATCTAAGTGCAGAAACACTCGCATGACTGTTTTTACGGCACTGTTTACAACAGCTGAGATCTGGAACCTAGATGCTCCTCGACAGATGGATGGCTAAAGAAAACGTGGTACAAGCATATGCTGTTTCTTCGGTCATAAAGAAGAATGAAAACTTCATTTGCAGGGGAACGGATGGAACTGGGGACTACCAGTTCTGGCAAAAAAGCTCCATGCGCAGAGACAAAGACTGTCTCTGCCCTCTTATATGTGCAATCAAGATCTAGATATAGACAGGGGGTCTATGATGGAAGGGGAACCGGTCTAGAGAAGCAAGGATTAGGGAGAAGAAAGACAAATTATTTCCTATTTGTCTCCCACACAGAATCTATGTTTAACTATATGCACATATGTTTATATGGTGTGAAAGTAGAGGGGCTGTTAAGGAGAGGAAAGGAGACAGCGAGAAGAGAGGAATGTTCGAGGAAAGTGGTGAAGAAGATGAACAAGGTATAGTGAGCAATATCTATGCGAGAAAATGGCATAATGGAACTCCCTAATTTGTATACTAATTAAACACTAGCTAAAAACCATTAAAGAAAATCAGAAAAAGATAATATGTTCATTCTAAATGAAAGATGCATACCCATCTCTTGAACACACACACACACACACACACACACACACACACACACACACTCCAGTGAACCAATGTGAATGAATGAATATACCAAGGCTAAGGAGCTGGTTTCAGGGTTTGGGGGACAGATCAAAGAATCCCTGGTGACAATGGTGGCATCTGTGGGGAGCTGAGGAAGCCTTGAGTGTGTCAAGTCCTAAGTGAATGTGTGTTGTCGTGAGCTGGCCGTGTCAAGGACCCTAGCCTCAAATCCATGGAAATGGCCAACCCTTTCAGCTCCGGGTGAGGCTCAGGGGGATGGCAAAGCCTTCCTTTTGGTCTATATGTGGATGTTGATAGTGTGTGAAGAAAATGCCCACTGTAGCTGACTCTCCCTGGGTGTTTACTGGACTATTCCCTAGAGACTGCTCCCTTCTGAGATTAAAGCTGCCTCCATGTTCAGCTGTATACCATGAACCCTGCCTCCTTGTTCATCTGTAATAACCCTGTTTCCTGTTTCAGCTGTATGCAACAACACTGCCCTCTGTTCTACTGTATATAATAATCACGCCATGCTTCTGGGCTGCTGAAGTTTCTCCAACAGAAAGTGCAGTCCAACTGGTCCCAGCTTTCCTGGGGATGTGTGTCTGTCTCTTCTTCATTCTCTTGGCACCCCTAGTCAGGCCAAGTCATTGAAGCAGCGTAAGGGTAAGACAGGCATCAAAAGAGGCACATTACACACAGCAGTGGCAGGCAGGCACAGCTGGAGGAACTCCCAGCTCTCCTTCGACAAGGTCCAGGCCGTTATCTCCTCAGACAAAAGCAAAAGCTACAGATTGTTAGCTGGTTGGTTACAGTGATCTTAGAAGTCCTAAGACTTCAGCAAGGTTTAGTGATGGCTGGTTGTCCTAAAAACAACAATGTAATTTCAAAATGTTTTTGTGAACCTTCAGCTTCTTTAAAGAGGAAAGTGACATCCAACTGCCTCAAGGTGCTGAGATCAAAAGCAGCCTACCCAATAATAAGATTGTAAGGGTCAAGAGCTAGCCATGGAACCTGGTACATTTTCCTCTTCCTTGAAAGTGGAGTCCCTGGATGTCAGAGGGGCGTAATTTACAGGATCTTACACAGGAAAAGTAGGAGAAGGAATCCTGACTGCCCACCACAACACAAAATCAATCATGTCCACTGGACGCCACTCCACCTGGTAAACTACTGAACTTTTCATCTGTTCTAACAACTAGAGTTGCTATTCCAGTCCCCCATCTCACTCCTCTCTTGGTACCAGAGCCGTGGTGACTACCCGCAATGTTGAAAAACTGCCACAGTAACTGGGGACCTCGAAAGCCTTTCCTCTGGCTTCTGGCGCTTCTAGTAACAGAAGTAACAAGTCGGCTTCTCCACAAGTCACACTACACATAGGCTGTGAATGAAAAGGATTGGAAAGGAGGGTTCCTGTTTGGCTTGGACACCATCCTGCTGTCCCTTTGAATGAGAGTCCACGATCTTGCTGGATAGCAGGATTCTGACAGTTACTGACTGATAACACTATGGATGCATCAGCAGATGCCACTACTGGGTGTAGGCTGAGAAGAAATGTAATCAATGTGTTGAGGAGAAATCTGCATCCTTAGCTCACTGTAGTGCTGTCCATAGCAGAAAGATACGAAATCAATTTAAGCATACATGGTGTAGTGTGAGTTGTGGTGTGTGTATCCACACAATAGACTGCACTTTGAAAAGACAGAAATACTGTTGTTTGCAAAGACATCAATGAACCTGGAGGACATTATGTTAAATGAAATAAACCAGACACAGAAGAAAGAATAACACATGACCTCATTAAAAAAAATAAAATACCCCAAAACTTGGACTCAGAGTATTAAAGAGTAGGACGCAGGTTACAAGGAACTGGTGGGGAGAAGCTGAAGAGCTTTTAGTAAGGGATATAAGGTTTCAGTAAGACAGAAGAATATGCTCAGAAGACCTAACACACAGCACCATGACTATAGCAAATAGTGGTGTACTGTGTTCTTAAAAATTGCCGAGGGTAGAGCTTAGGCATTCTCACCATAAAAAGCATAAGATAATGCATATGCAAATCAGCTTGATTTAGCCATTCCACCATGTATGCATAATATGCATAATTCAAAACATGTTACACATAATAAATATATAGCATTTTCCAAGTTAAGTAAATCCAAATCCTCGAATCTGGAATTAAAGGTCATCTAGGAGTATTATCAAGTACACTTTGGGTCATTCTGGCTAGAAATCTTTATAACTGGTAATCTTCCTAGCAGCCAATTAGCTCTCTTTTTTATTTTTCTGAGGAGTATATAGGTCTCCAATGTAACACATGCTTTCCCAAAGACCTGCTTCTGTTTCAAGTTTCACCTGATAAGATGAGGAGCTGCTACCTGATCCGAGCCAGACATTAGCATTCATCCCTAGATTATTTTACATAGGACAGTGACCCAGTGTGTCTATTAAATGGGCAAGTTGAGTATTGTCAGTTGCTCTGAAATAGTCTGAAACCAACTAACAGAAGAGCAGCTGGAGGTGGGAAAGTCCCTGGAACCCTGTCCTCTGGCTTTAGATCTTCCCAGGCCTACCCTGGGAAGCTCCTACCCTCTTACAGTGGACCATTCAACCTCTCCTAGATTGAACCAATAAATACCAACACAGACATTTACACACTTCCACACTCCCTTCTAAGCATGTTTTAGCTAGGTTTTGGCCATTGTCAACCAAGAGGCCTGTCTTAGAGTTTTATTGCTGTGAAGAGACACCGTGACCATAGCAACTCTCTCTCTCTCTTTTTTTTTTTTTTTTTTTGAGAAAGAGTTTCTGTGTGTAACAGCTCTGGCTGTCCTAGAAGTCACAGAGATCCACCTGCCTCTGCCTCCTAAGTGCTGGAATTAAAAGCATGCACCATCACTGCCTGGTACCACGGCAACTCTTATAAAGGAAAACATCTAATTGGGGCTAGCCTACAGTCCAGAAGTTTAGTTCATTATCATCCTGGCAGGAAGCGCGGCAGCATGCAGGCAGACACAGTGCTGGAGAGGTAGCTGAGAGCTCTACATCTGGGTCAGCAGGCAGCAGGAACAGAGAGACAATGCCACTGGGCCTGGCTTGCTTGTGCTACTGAAACCCCAAAGCCCACATCCAGTGACACACTTCCTCCAACAAGGCCACATACTCTAATAGTGCCACTCCTTTTGGGGGCCATTTTTATTCAAACCACCATGGCTCCCAAGTACCTTATACCCTCAAACACCTATGGTGATTCCTGGGGAGTCTCCTCCCAGTCAGGCTAATTTATTGTGGATTTTTCTTAAATCTCTGTTCTTCAAGTTGAAGGTGCTCACCAGGTCTTTGGTAAAGAATAATTTGGGAAAAATAAGTGATATACTAAGATATTTGAACCAAATACATCCAGTAGATCCAGAATGTAGTATTCCTAGTAGAGATAAGAGAAACTGATTGATTCGGGTGATGGAAGCCTGGGGAGAACTATTCAAGAGAGCTAAGGAGAAATCAAAGCCCAGCAAGCAGTTTGTGTGTGTGTGTGTTTGTGTGTGTGTGTCTGTGCGTGCGCATACGTCCGTGCGTGGGTGCACATGTGCCACATGAGTGGGGGGTCAGGAGTGGGTCTCCGGTTTTCTTCTTCAGAATCCACCCATCTCTGTTATCAGATATGGTCTCTCCTTGGCCTGGAGCTCAGTCAGTTGGCTTGGTTGACTTGCCTGCCAGCCCCAAGATCCACATGTCTCTGCCTCCCCTACACTAGGAATAAAAGTGTGGGCCACCGTAGCAGGATTTTTCTGGGGACACGGGGACCTCGGATCCTCACTTTGGTGAGGGAATCACATCACTGACTAAGCCATCTTCCCAGCCCAGTTATCTTTTCTTTATTGGCTTTTCTCTACAGTCAGGGTTCAAAATGGTTTCAATTTGAGGGAGAAAAAACAAAAAACAGAAAACAAAAAACGTGTTCATTCTTTGTCATCTGTCTCATAAAACACGAGAGACGCTCTGTGTTCTAGTTTCATTCTGTCGTGATAAAACACCATGACGAACGCAACTTGAGGGAGAAAAGTATTTATTTGGTTTGTACTTCCAGGTCACTGTCCGCCATTGGAGGAGTCAGGGCAGGAACTTAAAGCAGAAACCAGGGAGGAGGGCAGCTTGTGGGCTCACCCCAGCTCGTGCTTATCTAGCTTTTTTAAAGTTATTTTTAAGATTATAATCTAATTACAGCATTCCCCCTTCCCTTTCCTCCCTTCAACCCTTCCCTCACACCCCTCCTTATTCTCTTTCAAATTCATAGCCTCTTTTTCATTAATTATTGTTACAGTCATATATATATATATATATATATATATATATATATATATATATATATACATACACATTTCCAAATACATAAATACAACCTGCTCAGTCTGTATAATGTTATTTGTATGTATGTTTGCCAGCTTTTTATACAACCCAGCATCAACTACCAAGGGAATGGTGCTGCCTTCAGTGGGCTGAACCCTCCTCCATCAATTAGCAATTAAGGTAACCCCCTACAGGCATGCCCACAGGCCAATCTGATCCAGGCAAGTCCTTAGTTGAGGTTTCCTTCTCAGATCCCTCTAAGATGTGTCAAATTGACAATTAAAGCTATTTAGAACATCATGGCTCCTGCAAATCAACAGATAGTTCTAGAATACTTAAAACAAATCCACCCTCTCACTGTATACCCTGGATGACCTTGAACCAGCAACTCTCTTACCCTAGACTCCTAGGTGCTGGGATTACATGCATGCATCATCAGGCTCGGCTTATGGAGAGAGAGAGAGAGAGTTAGAAATCAAAGAGATGTTTCCCCAGACACTTGTTAAGGACTTAAAGAGGACAAAGGTCTGGAACTTTTTGGTTTTTTTGAGACAGGGTTTCTCTATGTCGTTTTTGGTGCCTGTCCTGGATCTCACTTTGTAGACCAGGCTGGCCTCGAACTCACAGAGATCTGCCTGGCTCTGCCTCCTGAGTGCTGGGATTAGCCCGGCTTAAAGGTCTGGAACTTTGAGACCACATTCCAGGGAGAAGCAGCCTCAGGCAGACAAATACCTGAGTTTTCCTCTAGAGAAAGCAGAGGCAGAAGACTGACAGGAGACATTGCTGCCACCACCCTTGGGCCTGGTCAGAGGATAGCTCTCAGAAGACCCAATAATACTTCTGAAAGCGTTTGTCATACCTCTGGGGATGTCTGGGAGCATTGGAAGCCAGAAAGATGTAAGACCTGAGGGGCAGGAAGGGTGGGGGTGGGAGGAGCATCAGGTTATACTGCTCATACTTTAGGTGTGATTAACAAGGGAAACAATGATATAAATATAAACCAGGGGCCGACGATGAGAGTGAAGGGTGGAGCTTCAAGCCCCTCTTCCGGGGCAGGGGATGATGATGAGCCCTTGTGGTTGCACAGCAGAGCAGTACACTGAACAGTGAGGCTACATTTATCTCCACAGCTTGTGGGTCTGGGAACAATTTGTTTACTGCGCTCAGTGAAATATGCTTGCTCACTCACATGTCTCTCTTCACTACTGATCTCTAGTCCTCAAAGCTTGCAGTCCGTGTTTGTGGACACGTTCTGACCAATAAGATGGTCAAAGCTCTTTTATGGCACAGAAGACATGGAGAACAGGGAACTGGCGTTTACAGAGCATCGTCTATGTGTCAGGACATCTCTGCATGTGTTATATCACTTGATCCTGGTATCGGCACTGAAGAATGCCAGGGAGAGACTGCATGAATTCAAACTGGGAGGTCAGAGCATGATGGATCTGGGAAGAACTACCTTGTCTTAAAGTTATCTTAAATAGATAAATGTCTCCTGGGCTCATAAGACCAGATGGAAACCTCAGATAACTGAATAATAAAACCGACAGAACCAGGTTTCCTCTGTGCTGTTTTTGAAGAGTAATTAGTCACTGCCTTAATTTAAGCCTGTTGCTGTGATAAAATACCCTGACCAAAATTAACATAAGTGAGAAAGAACTCATTTTGTCTTACAGTTCCAGAGAGATGCAGTCTCTCATGGCAGGAAAGACATGGCAACGGGCAGGGAAGGCATGCCACCGGGAGCAGGAAACTGGCTGGTCCCACTACAGCCGTACTCAGAAAGTCGAAAGTGAACAGGAAGTAGGGCCGTCTACAAACCCTTAAAGGCCCACCACCCGTGAGGCTCTACCTCCTGAAGGTCCCCCAACCTTCCCAAACAGCAGTAACCAGTTGGGGACCAAGTGTCCAGTCATGTGAGGCTATGGGGGACATTTCTCATTCATACCACAACAGACATGGACATGGACAGAAAGGAAATGCAGAGGCGAAGACTTGCGTACCAACTAGGTACTACCAAAGGGAAAAGCCAAAGAATCCATGTCTCATTGGCCATGCAACTCTCCTTGAAAGAAACGCAGCCAGAGACGGTGGTCTGAGGCTCTGAAATAGTTGGCTCATCTCACTCCATGCTCCTTACGCACCTTCTGATTCCGATGTGCCTCCAGTGTGGGCCTTCTTTAAAGTAGAAAATCCAGAGTAAACAAATAAATTGGCATCCCAGTGAGAAATTGCCTTTTTCTGAGGTCTGCCTCAGAGAGGCAGGGAGGGCATAGATTGGCTCTGTTAACATGAGTTACCTGACTCACAGGAGTACTGTCTCCCTTTTTAAAATAATAAACGCGAAGAGTTTATGCATCACGGTAGAAAACAGAGTTACAGAAAGTCTGGTCTTCAGCAATGTCTGGTCTCTGGATACTACCCAAATCAGCTGGTTAAGCTCACGGTGATGAGGACCTGGGTAGTCTTTTATTGTTTTAATCATGGAAAGTTTGTATACTAATGTCATCTTATGAAGCCTTTTAGGATGAGTTGGTAGCTTCCAAGTGGTCACGAGTGTGAATCTCTATGTCATTGTCCCAGGTTTTGGTTTTGGTTTTTGTTTTTTAATTGATAATATTGAGTCCAGTGGAACTAAAACTGGTCAGGTTTACACAGGTGAGTGCTGAGTTTGGATCAATCTGATTCTAAGCCTGTGTTCTTTGGTGTATCATGTTGGGTAAGACGCCTAACAGTTCACAAAAATGTTCACAGTGTTTAAATCACCCGATGATGATGACATCGACCTGGGTGGCCTTACACTGTACCTGACCAGGGCTATGAGCGGGCCTGCAGCTGTGTCCAGGATGAGAGGCCCCCTGAAGGACATCAGGATCGAAGGGCTACCGTGACAGGTTCTTCTCTCAGCACATACAGTGAGACTGTTTGTAGACTAAGAGGGAACTCAAAGGAAAATGGAGAGGAGATACTCAAAGTAAAGAAATGCAAGAGCCACATAAAAATTTAGGAGTTTCTGCCTGCAGACCAGTTAATAAGCCAAGTAAGTAGGAAAGAAGATTCTCTTTGCGTCAAGACTCCTTGAAGCATCTCCAAATAGTCCCATGCTGCTCTCAGGGCTCTGGAAGCCACACCAACCCCAGCCCTGAGGCCTTCTGGTCTTTGCTAAACTTGCCCCTGTCTTCTATGAAAAAGCACGCTTCACCTTCCATTCCGAAGCTCCTGGTTCTCAATGCTGACCCCTGCTGGCCAGTCCCTGATAGGAGGTGAGTGTGTTAGATTCGGTATCCGGCATCATTTTATCAGGCCTAAGAGCGTCTCATCTACAAGCAAAGCATCCCAGCCATTAGCATTTACACGTTTTACAGGGACCACCCAAAGTTCCTAGGGATGAGAGTGCCTGCATACTGATTTAGTACACTTTCCACTGGGAGTAAGGCAGGCCAGGGATCCTGGCAATATCCTCAGACACCATTATGATTTTATTTTGAAGGCTGCTGCCTTCAAAACTGTCCCTGGTGTGGAACAGGGAGATTGGGCTATGCCTAAGCCCTCCAGAGAAAAGTCCTGGATACATCATCATGGGATGTTTCCCTGCCCCCAGGCCCATGCTTTCCTACATTCCTCTTCCCAATGGAAAAATAAAGACAGATTTCACTGATTAGTTTCCTAAAAAAAAATCTATAGCCAGGTAAGCTTGGTGCTCCTTCAATTTACAGGTTTTTCAAATCATCATTTCCTTGAGAAATCTGTGTATAATTTATTCCTGCTAAGTTAAATGCAGTAGTGGACCATTGCCTGATGATATAGATTGGCAGTGCTCACAATGGGTGGTGTAGAGTTTGCTGTATTTTATGCCCTCTTTGCCTTATGCCCCAAAAATTCTCTTTAGACATACAATGTCTCTAAATTAAGGTACTTAAAAAATGTCCTGAGGCATTTGTATTATATTTAGGACATCATAAAAAGTTGGCCAGTGTGGTTATTAGTTGGCTGGCTCTGAAATGTGCAGGAAAACTGCACATTTTCTTCATGTGTAAGCAGCAACAATATACACTTCATCTCCTCACTGGGCTCAGAACCAGACTCTTCATGTATTATTCAGGTGTCATTTCATCTCAGAGCGAGTAATACATAGAAATCCTTATATGAAAATGAAGATATTATGTCCCAAGAAATACCAGCTAGATAACTGTAGTCAAAATTGCCTATAAAACCTCTTCCTAAACAACCTGTAGTAAATACTGGGCCCATAACTTTATTTAATCTTGCATGTAAATTTAATTTTCATAAATTCTTCTTAATACTTTTCAATTCTAATATTCCTAAGCAGAATTCTATAAGCCATCCAGTGGGGGAAGTGCTGCCTTGCAAAGTCATCAAGCAATTGATGGTTGATCATCCAGTACGTGATACTTAATCTTCTGAGTTGAAAGTGACTTTTTGGCTGCATTATAATTCTGCTAGCATCATATACTCTTAAAGCACTGACCACTGTCACCAAACTGCATGCTGCTCACCTGCTTCTGGGTCCTGGTTAGAACTGAAAGAAGGGTCAGTGCTGTGCTGGAGATGGGCACTGGGTCACAATAAAACTAATATTCTAAAAACTCTAATTCCAGGGATCCAAGAGTGCTCTTCTTCCATGCTGCAGTACGTGAATTATGAAAAAACGAATCAAACTATGCCTTTCTTAGCATGGTTCTTTCGTGACTAGAAGACATGAGTGTGGACTGGGAGTTTAGCTGGTTAAACACAGACAACACACTGCAGTAGCTGTGTCACTGGGGAAAGGAACAGGCCCTGCCATTTTGGGGGGACTTCTCAAAATCTAAATAACACGCCATGTTTTAAAAGTAACCACTGTCCCTAGCATAATCATTTATTTGCTATTTGGACATGAATGCTTCTTAATTGCATTCGTATTTATATAAACAGCAACCTGAAGACGGGGCAATTCAGGCGTGTTTCCAGTAGCCCACAGTACCTTTTCCTATGACTCCAATTCTGTCCTCCGACAGGAAGAATGTGCTGTTTTCACCGGGTCTGGAAACAGGTGTGCAGAGAGCCGACAGCAGCAGCAGGAAAGGAGCCCTACTCCATAGCCGTCCCGCTGTGGCAGAGCCAAGCCCCACTCCTTTCCATCCTTGCCGCTGGGTTGCGCAGGCCAATGGAGTCGGGTTACTTTTCATTTGTTACTTTATCAGCCAATTGGTTATCCCTCTGGAAAACGTAACAAAGGATGAATAAAACATACATGACCATACAGTCTGCTATTACAGAGCATCGTGACACCGAACCTACGCAGCATCCACCCTTCATTAGCTTGGTGCGCTGATCGGCCAGCTCTACCGTGGAACAGCCCTATGCTTCCCTTCGGCTCCCTTCCCCTGCGGAGTGGCTCCCTTCAGATCTCATTGTCTTTTTGTTCTAAGGCTAGTTAACCAATTGAGCTAAAACTACTGGGAAATAATAAAGGGGCATTTTAATGGCTTACTATATTGATACAACTCTTCCCATAGCTTCACAGTCGTTTAATCTTTAAACAATCGCAAACGCTCATAGGAGAAAGTCATGTGAGAAAACAGCTCCAGCGATGGCTGGTAAGAACATACTGGTGACAGTCTCAGGTGGCGTGGCTCCCAGGCCTAAAGGTGGCCTCTCTCCCTAGCGGGACAGGAAGGCCTGAAGCCATTCCATAGCTCCGTGCAGAACACTCCGCCTCTAGGGGGCGCTCGTATTTTAGATAGCAAAGAGCAACCTCACTCATCCTCATTTCCAGTCAGTTTGGGAAGCAACCCATCACAGAGAAATGGGAAACCCCTAAAGAAATTTAAGAGCTAAGTGCTCAGATTCCAGCATCACTTCAGCCTAAGGACAGTGTCCTTTAAAGAAATAAAAACAGTTGCCGTGTTGACAAGGTGTGGATAGCTTTAAAAAACTACAGCAGCTGTTCCAAATTCAACTCAACACCAGACAGTTCAGTAACATTCAATATTTTTCACACTTATTTTTCTTACGTCATTAATATTTCAGTATTGCATAATTCATTAGCTTTAAAAGTGTATTGTAAAACTCTTGGGTAAAATGGAACTGTAGCTATGTTTAAGCAAGAAAGCATTTTTTTTAAAGAACAACAAAAAATAATAGAATAAAATAGAAATTGCAGGTTCTTACTGACTTGTTCTCTCAAACTAGTCATCCACTGGGTCGAGGCACAGGACTGAGTGCTAGAAAAATACTGATTTTTAAAAAGGACACAGACTGCCAGGCGGTGGTGGCGCACGCCTTTAATCCCAGCACCTCGGGAGGCAGAGCCAGGTGGATCTCTGTGAGTTTGAGGCCAGCCTGGGCTACCAAGTGAGTTCCAGGAAAGGCGCAAAGCTACACAGAGAAACCCTGTCTCGAAAAACCAAAAAAAAAAAAAAAAAAAAAAAAAAGGACACAGACTTTGGGGTTGTGGGGATCAAGAGTCACAGACTTCCAGAAGAGACAGTAATCAAGCTATTCAAGGAAGCATGAAAGTGGGCTTTTGGATAGATGCTACCAGGTCATGTAAAGCAGTAGACAGATCTGGCCATGCCTCCCTGGACAAAAACAACCACGTAGATCAGAAAAGAACCTCATGAAGCAATTGCTGGTATATGCCAAACGGGTGGATGAAGTAAAAGGAGCTTCTTTTATGTATGTGTATGTATTACATATGTATACGCTCATGCATAAGATGCTATTATACGCCTATACATAGGGGGTTTCTGAGCACACACCACCAAAAAGGGAAGCCAGAGCCTGCTGAGACTTCACTGAAGGAAAGAGTTTCAGGTGATATTAGTAAAAGGGAGAACCGATGCACGGCACATAAGCAATGGATCTAAAAGCATTAAACTAGAGGCGTTGTGACGTGAACGGTTCACACATTTAAAAAGGAGGACTTAGAAAAGCCAGGGTGGAAGGTTGAAATGAACCACGCTGGTGGCCAGAGGGGTGTGAAATGTTAATTGTCATGGTTTGAATCCAAAATGTCCCATGGGTTCATGTTTGAATACTTGTCCTCAGCTGGCAGTGCCATTTGGGAGATTCTGGAAACTTCAGGAGGTTGGGATAGCTGGCAGAAGTGGGCCGCTGTGGACAAGCCTTTGAAGGTTGTACCCAGTGCCTGGTCCCTACCCCGTTCTACTCCCTGGCCTGCCATGCCGTGAACAGGCTCTCCGTTACACTCTCTTGCTGCCACAGACTAAGTGGCTGCCCTCCCCTCCCCGCCATGATGGACTGAAACCCTCTGAAATCCGATTCAAAATAAACCTTCCTGGTTGTCTCTGCTAGGTACTTTGGTCAGATACAAAAATAAACAAATACACTAATTCCCCCCCCCCCCCCGTGTTCTACTGAAGTAGTCTTTGTTGTTCCTTTAGAGGCTCATCAGAACCTTTAAGACATCATTCTCAACTAAAACGTATGGTTAGGATTATTTGAAGAAATATCTAATCTACTAGTACAGAATCTGTGGTGCTATCCATCAGACAAAGTTCTTGAATGCTCAACCAAAACGGTGAATGTGAGAGTACCTGGTCTTTCATTTAAATTTTATATCAAAGAAGACTCACCTAGCACTCACGCTAAACAAGGCTGTGCAGGGACACAGAGCTCTAACAAACATCTTCACACAAAGGCTCCCTAACATTAGGCACGGATAAAGGCGATGTTGCTGTCCCTGTTACAATCTGTATCACCTCCAGACATCACTGCTATGGTGTGAATACAAAGGGTCCCCCACAGTCCCATGTGCTGAACCCTTGTCTCCAGATGGCTATGTTATTTTGAGAGGTGACCTAGCTAGAAGAAGTAGGTCACTGGAGATGTGGCTGTGAAGGTCACATGTGATCCCCCAGTCCCTTCCCCTCTGCGGGTTGCCTGTCCACCATGAGGTGAACAACTTCCTCCTCCACATATTGCTGCTTCCACAATGTCCTGCCAAAGTACAAGGAGTCAGAAAACCACGGACAGAAACCCCCAAGACCATGAGCAGAAATAAACCTTTTGTTAGGTGTGGCAGAGATGGCAAGTCTGACAAGCAACAGTTGTTTAGGTATGATTATTAATTATCATCATCATCACTATTATTATCGTCATCATTACTAATCATCGTCACTATCATCATCAAAATCATTATTATTATTTGTAGAACTCAGGCCACCTTGTTATTTTCTCTGTTGATGCTGCTGTTTAGCTGGTTTGGGTTTGGGGTTTGGTTTGGTTTTGTCTACAATGCTGGGGATGGCACCCAGGACCTCAAATACGCCAGACAAACACTTTGTTACTGGGTTCCATATCCAGTCTCACACCATCACTTGCAAGTTTCAAAGAGAGCGACAGTCTGGTCAGAATTCACTGTGTTAAATGAAATTGGAAAGGCAACTTTCCGGGTTTGCTTCTTAGGTCTTGTCGAAGGAAGATGCCACTGCAACAGAGTCTCAGCCATAACTCCATAACGACCTCGGCCACTCCGAAGAATCCAGTTCTATACGTCATAGGAGAGCAAACGGATTAATTCCCAGAGTGTTTTATTATTCTTATAAGTTTTTTAAACTTCTTTTTTCTTGGTAATTTTATCTACAAAGCCCACCAGCCTGGTTTCTATTTATTTATTTATTTTTATTTATTTATTTATTTATTATTTATTATTTATTATTTATTTATTTATTTATTACGTATACAATGTTCTGCCTGCATATATTTCTACAGGCCAGAAGAGGGCACCAGATCTTATTACAGATGGTTGTGAGCTACCATGTGGGTGCTAGGAATTGAACTCAGGACCTCTGGGAAGAACAGTCAGTGCTCTTAACCTCTGAGCCATCTCTCCAGCCCCCAGCCTGGTTTCAAAGCTGAGGCCCATGGTTTCCCACCTGGAGATCTTGAAAAATATTAATATAATTTTAAAGTCACAAGGCGGCTGAGATTTTAATTTGGCCAAATCTACAAATATGTAGAAAGTGTGGAAACTTAGAAGGTGAAAGAGGAAGACCTAGACCAGAATGCTCAAGACTGGCAGGCACCGAGTCCAAGAGTGTTCAGGCCTAGGACCACACAAACTAACCCAAAGCCAAACCCTGCAGCATGGTTGGGCTGGAGGCATTTTAAAGAGGTCCCCAGGCGGTTGAGAGCTGCTGCTGCCCCCACGTCAGAGAGAGCAGACTCAGAATGCTCCTCAGTCAAGTAATGTGGAAAACACCTGCCAGCCGGGCGCCCTCTGGAAGATGTTTCCACAGCTCAGGTTTCCTAAGGAAGCGTCTGCTGAAGATAATGACATCCATGTGATTAAACACAAAGTCAAATTTGGTTTCATAGAATTTAACCCAAGTTCCAGTATCTAAAAAAAATAGTCCTGTTTTCTTAGATTTCCAGCAAGTCGCTCTCTTTAAGCGTCTCCTCTGTAAAAGAGGAATAGCACGTGGGCTCTTTAATACCTCCCAAGACTATTGTAAACTGTCGACTATAAAATGTCAACAATTACACTGCGGACTTTTATAGCCCATTGCTTTCTGGGGTTAGTTTGGACTGACTAAGAAATTGTGTATGTGTGTGTGTGTGTGTGTGTGTGTGTGTGTGTGTTTGCGTGCGAGCTTGCGTGCGCTTCTTATGTCTTTTTTATTCTAGTTTGGGTTTTTTGTTTGTCTGTTTTCTAAAGAGAGGGAGAGAAAAGCATGGGGTTGGGTGAGTGAGGCGGTGGGGAGGATCTGGAAGGAGCTGGGAGAGGGGAAACTGTGATCAGAATATATCGTATGAAAAAGTTTTCAAAAGTAATAATAACGTCAGGTGTAGTGGTGAAAGCCTTTAATCCCAGCACCCGGGAAACAGAGGCAGGTGTACCTCCTGCAAGGTGAAGACCAGCCTGGTCTAAACAGTGAGTTCCAGGGACAACCAGGACTATGTTGAGAGACCTTGTCTCAAGAAAAGGAGAAGTAGTAGGAGGAGGAGGAACGGGGGGGGGGGGGGAGCAGCAGTTGGAATAGGGGAGGGTGGTTATTGTTTTCTCCCCTCCCCACATGAGAACCTAGTACACTGGAAATGTTTTAAGAGTTTGAACACGAAATCCTGACAGACTGCATCCCAAGCCTATAATTCACCACTAAGTTGAATGACTTATACAACAAGTGGAAACTGCTTCCTGTTCCGTCCTGTGAGGCACTTTACCCAGTGACATGGTCAAAGATGGTTGCCATGACAATGGTGGTATTGATAAGGTGGTGGTAATTCTGGTAACCGACAGTAACAAGACTATCTCACTTAAGTACTAAAATCATATAAATGGCGAAAAAAATAGAGAATTTCTTATTCTTAAAATTCAGTGCTAGGCAGAGGCAGGTGGATCTCTGTGAGTTCGAGGCCAGCCTGGTCTACAGAGTGAGATCCAGGAAAGGCGCAAAGCTACACAGAGAAACCCTGTCTCGAAAAACCAAAAAAAAAAAAAAAAAAAAAAAATTCAGTGCTGTCTCAACAGATCACAGTGTTATTGCTCTCATGATCATATGGCCAAGACTCTAACTGAACTTCAGTCGCCTTTTCATGTAGAACTACAGCCTAGTCTCTGTGTCTGGCCTGGACCACACGGTTTTAAGGTGAGTCATGAGGACTCAGGTTGTTCTTATTTTTTATTACATTGATTTGTTTACTTTGTGTGGGTGGGCAGTCACGTGCCGTGGTGTGAATATGGAGGTCAAAGGACAACTTTCAGGAGCAGGTTCTCTTTCCACCATGTGGGGCTTACAGGGGTTGGACTCAGGTTGTGAGGCTTGGCAGCAGGTACCTTTACCCACAGACCCATCTTGCCAGTCCCTAAGCTCAGAAGAGACTCTCCCATCTCAATGTCTGATAACTCTCAACATCTTATCAAATTCCCCATTCCTCGCAGTTGGTACCCTGAGCTACATTCAATAAGAACACTAAGGTCTACTTCACCCAAATCCTTCCCATCTCTGATGGTGCCTTTCTAGTAATTTTCCATCTTCTGGTCCAGACTTTGCCCCGAGCGGTGAATCTTGACTGGCTCATATTGGACTCAGAATGGAGCCCAGTTCCATACTCCCTTCCCTGTTATAATCATTACTGAATAAAGCATGTTTTTACTACTTTTAGAAAGAAAGTATTCGTTGAGCCATTTTATATTATCATTTCATAGAAGAAAATTATAAGATGGGAGCAGTTAAGAAGATTACCCAAGGTCCCCAGGTAGGAGATAGTGGACCTTGGCTTTGGAAACAGGTTGGGTGGCTCTGAGATAATTTCTAACTCATGCAGAGCTTTGTTTCAAGAGCTAATAATTTGGGGGGCGGGGGGTGGGAGGGGGGACTTGCCGTTTCCTTTCTCACCAACCTGTGACCGAGGTGGGTAATGAATGAGCTAAAGTCAAGGAGGTAGAAGTAATGGCTTTAGACATGGAACTACTAATGAGGCCCGCCTTGTAGTCCAGTGTCAGGGACAACATCCATCTACTTAAGTAAATCTCTAATTCGAGAACGGTGTTACTGAGAAAATATTGATGGAGTCTTGTCACCTGCTAGGAAACACAATGTGTATTTCACATGTGTGAAATTTAAACACCTTGTTGCTTACTTACGATAAGAAATTGCTGTAATAAACCGAGGAGGTTTAAGCCTGACAGATGTCCTTCTTTGACAGAGTATCTGTAAACAGAACCTTGACCGGGGACTCCAGAGCCAGTCCTTGTCTCCCGTTCAGATTAGCTTAAGTGACTGGTGTTAGGCAACTAAAAAAACAAGGGGACTGCTCCCTGCTCAGGGCAAAAGTCTCTTTTAAAGGGTTTCAATGATGCAGGCTGTTCGGTGCTTGTGGTCCAGCAGCCTGCAAAGGGAAGCGGGCCGGAACCAAGATACAGTCTTTGTGGTGGTTTAAAGGGTCTGACCTGAAGCCTGGAGCCTTACCTAGGTAACAGATGTCTCCTGCAAAGAGAAGGAAATGCTGAAGAAAAACCACACAGATGCCACACTTGGCAATTTCCTAAATGCTTCCACAGTCACAGACATTTTAGGACTCCACGTCCGTTTAGGAAAGAGATCTGGTTAATTGTGGTCATGCGATTTCTCCTATGGACATCAATCAAGAAGGGCTAAAAATCTGGGAATGGGATTGCAGTGCTCAGCCACCAAATTGTGTTTCTATAGTCTTGTTAAAGAAGCGAGCTGGACAAGAGAGCTTTAAGTGACAAAGTGTGTCCCTTCTTTGGGGACACATCTTCCTCCCCATGTCAATGGTCCCTAGCCTGGGAGGCTGCGTGGTTCTCTGTCTGTCTTAGTCCTTAGCTACTGCACTAAGCACACCAGGGCCTGCATAAGCCTCTGGTGTCCCCGGAGGATCTCTGCAGCAGTGCCTTCCAACCTGCTCATGGAAGGAACGGCAGTTGTACCGTCCTTTGTAGGTGGGCCTCCTCACTCCGGCTGTGGAAGAGAAATTTCAAAGGAGTGGTCCGAACCCCCTGAACTGCAAGAAGCCTCTGGCTGTCGTCCTGATCTTCCAGTCCTGACAGCCTGCGTTTACAGCTTAGTCTTACTGAAGTGCCCTTTGAAGGTACCCGGAACTGTACAACCATAGCTGAGTGGCCTCTCAGAGGGAGTGAGAGTGGAAAGGCCCCTCTCAGAATAGGGTGGGTGGGCTAGAGATGGCTCAGCCATTAAAGGCTGGGCTCACAACCAAAAGTATAAGAATAAGGTGGGTAATATTTTTGCCGATTCTTCAGCAGTGACACCCACACCCCTGGGTTCTCGACATGCAAGATCAGATGGGCTCCCATGCTGGTGGCATCTCTTCCTCTGCCCCCTCTGCCTCCTTCACACAAGTTCCTCTTGTAAGTCTCCATCCTCTGGAGAACAAACCCATTGTCCCTCATCACCATCAAGTCCCATGCTCCCTATTACAACCCTCCTCCTCCTCCCAGTGTCTTATAGAAATCTTACAAAGTTGTCTGGATTGTTCCACACCACAGACACAGCCAACCAGCTGTCTCTGTCACCCCACCCCACAGATGTAGGAGCAACAAAACACCAGTCCCTCAGTCTCTCTCCCAGCACCTGTCCTACCAGACCTTAGATACTGTCACAACCAAGACAAGGTAGGGTGAAGGACTAGACCTGGAGGTAAAAACCTGGACCCTTGAACCTGGATCTGGGAAGTGGCAAGTAGTACATCCTGACTAGTTTTATGTCAACTTGTCACAAGCTAGAGTCATCTGACAAAAGGGGTCTCAGTTGAGGAAATGCCTCCATAAGATCCAGCTGTAAGGCATTTTCTTAGTGATCGATGGGGTGGGACCGACTCATGGTGGGTGGTTCTATTTCTGGACTGGTGATCCTGGGTTCTACATAAAAGGAGGCTGTGCAAGCCAGTGAGCAGCACCCCTCCATGGCCTCTGCATCAGCTCTAGTCTCCAGAGTCCTGCCCTGTTTGAGGTCTTGTCCTGACTTCCTTCAGTGATGAACAGCAATGTAGAAGTGTAATCCAAATAAACCCTTTCCTCCCCAAGTTTCTTTGGTCATGGTGTTTCGTCACAGCAATTATAACTCTAATTCAGAGGAGATGGGGGGGTACCAAGTACTTATCTAACTGTATCTCTGCCCCAGGCTCCTGTACATAAATGTCTACCAAAAGGCCGTCTTTGTAACTTTCTTAAAAACTCAAGCAAGATACTCAAATGAACACTCAGTTCAGTCCAAACACAAAATTGATCTGCATTCAATGTGACTGTATTGCCCTCTAGTGTTCAAAAAGAAAACAACCGTAAACAGCAGTTCTCAACTTCAAAATATTCCTCACTCTCACCCGTTTTCCACATCCTTAGTGTCTCTCCTGCAGCCAGAATGTGTATTGACTAGTTTATATATGATTCATATAAAATTTAAAATCGGAGTGTGCGCCCAGGCCACTATACTTCCTGGGCATCCCTACCCTTCCTGTCTAGCTCTTCCGGACACTTTGCCCTGACCCTTGGTATCCCTGTTACCTACAGGGTCTCGTCCTGGTGCAGCCAGCCTCAGATCTGGTTCTTATCTCCTCAAGGTAACCTTGGCATACCGCTCACTCGCTCCATCCCATTCACCAGGCTGATGCCTTCGTGCCCATGTGTCCTTCCCAGTCATCACCGTCATCCTCCTTCCCTTCCCTTAGCCTGCTCTGGTCCCTGATGTCTTCAGCCTCTTCAGCCCTAAGCTCCAGCCTCACATCATGCCCACCTCGACCTGCCTTGACAGCCCACTCCCTTCTAAACATGTTGCTGCAGTTAAAACTCTCAGACACTTCTGAGCTCCTCCGTCATCTTTGCACCCTTTTTCCAACCACTTTTCCGGTCAGCTAAGACTGTCAGATCAAGTGTAACTATGCCTTTGTCAACAACCCTAACTCTTCATCCCATCCAACACTTGGCTGTATGTCTCAGTGGAGCACAACATTTCCCACTCAAACCTCAGTCTCTAGTCCTAGGAAGAGCTCACACTTTTCTGTTGACCTGATGGAGGCGTTCACCAGGACGGTTCTCCTGACCGTCCCCACCTTGCTTCTATCAAAAGACACTCCCTCTTATCTGGAAGGGAAATGCTGTATTCTATTGTCAACAAAGCATTTCATGCGGCTACATTTGACCTACGCAATAACTGGGACAAATTCTTACAAGCCAAGAAACGAGGCCCCAAGCACTCTCCCACAGAAATCAGTTGTTGACAGAGCCTGGGTAGGAATAAGCTTCCTGAGAACCCCTGTCATGTGAGAAGTGGATTCTCTGTCCACAGGCTCCAGGGAGACCTTGGTCACCACTGCTGGCAAAACACATGCAGTTAATTTATTCCTGTCTAAAAGAAAAATGCGAAACAGCCTGGAAAGCAAGAGTTATCTCCCTTTTCTTGGAAAGTTATGAGTACAAAGGATAGAGTTTCCTTGTACATCTATTGATCTGCCATTTTCAGAGTCCTTGCCTGAGACCTGACTCTCCATTCTCAATATTCTGGGTCACAGCTTTGGAACAATACTCTATGGAAAGTCAGATCAAGCTCTTATGGAAGCATCATGCCACAGAGACGAGACACATGAGTATAGGCTGTGATGAGACCACGGAGAACTCACTGATCTAAGTGCCCTACAGTTAAAAGATTAGCTGATTTTCTGTAAACATATAATAGGAGCTAAAGCCAATTCTACTGGGAAAGGGGACCCAACTGAGCCACCCATCAAAATTTCAGACAGGTACAAGTCTCAGCTTTTTCCTGGGCCTTTCACTGAAGCATGAAGACCATGGAGCTCTGCTTCTGTCAGTAACATGTGCACTCCTCTGTCCCATTTTTCTTCTAATACGACTTTCTTTGTTGTGTACCTATATTGCTGTACATGATGCTGACCTCCACACGGGCCCTCGCACAAATGCTGTCCTGGACGTGGCCCACACTGGCTGGGACCACAGAGCTTCACTTCATCAGAGCTGATGTCTACAGGCTATACCAGAAGCTCTGTTCTGGGAGATATGGCCTCTAACTGGACTTGGGTAAGGAACTCACTCTTTTCAGCCAGAGTGTTTCCCTCTGTTCAAAAGAGATGTTTGCTGTTGTCAAAATCAACTCAACAGCACTGTGAGGACTAATTATATTGTCATGATAAAAGAAACTCCAAGAGCACCTAGGAGGGGGCTACAAGGACACAGGACAGAGGAGTCTGTATATAAGATGGACTTAGGTGCTTACAGTAAAGCTTGCTATTGGACAATGTTTCCTTAAAGCATGGGATGGGCAGGGCGGAGGGAGGCTGGACAATGGCAAACAGCAGCAGCACGTGGGGCAGTAAGAACCATCTCCACAGAGGGAGGCCCAGCCCGTACTGGGTGAGTCAGCGTCAGCACACACCTACAGAATGATTGATTCATGCACATTTTAAGCTGTTTATAAAAGATTTGGGAGAGGAATGGAACAGGATTGAACTGGCCCATGGGGACAGATGAGACAATGTAGGAGAGTTCTGTAGATCCGAAGATATCAGTATTAAAGGGATGCCTCAGAATTCCTGCCCACCGCAGCCTGCGGCAGGCCTGGCATGCTGCCCCTCCACGGCAGAGTGGGTAGTGGAGGGGCACGGAGTTGTGGTAAACACTGCACAGCGAATGTCCGAACAAAGCACAAGGGTGTGGCTTTCAGTAAATAGTAACTGTTAATGTTCCATGGAGCCCTTTCAAAGGAGAGTGGGGCCCTTCCGTAGCTGCCCGCTGCACACAGCACACGGTCCAGCGTGTTCACACATGAAGACAGGTCACGGCTTTCCCTGAGCTTTGAGCAACAGCTAATGCCTTCAGCTCTCTTTCTTCTGGGGGAGGGAGGAACTCTGGGACGCGTGGAAAACTGCCCACACCCAGCTGAGGCATTTAAGAGGTCTGGGATCCCAGCTCTGCCATGTGCTAGCTGAGCTGCTTAGATAAACTTGTTCAACTCTCTGAGTCTGTTTCCTCATTTCTAAAATAGACAAACATGTTGTGTAGTAAACAGTGTTGATCCGCTGGAGACTGGATGGCTGTCCACTCAGGGTCATTGTTACAGCTCATCGTTCTCTGGGTGTGATCGCTAATTCTATGGGCCAGCTTGCCTGGGCCACAGGGTACCCAAATATTTGGTACAACATTCCTCTCTTTGCGGGAATGTGTTTGGGATAAGGTTAATATTTCAATCAGTAGACCCCCAAAAGCAGACGCCCTCATCTTCAGTTGTCAGCCTGAACAGAGCAAAATCTTACCCTCCCTAAGATTAGAGCAAAGCTCCTCCTGACTGACAACTCACTACAGAGACATTGTTTTTCCCTAGTTTCCAGCTCAAACCTTGTACCCACTTTCCTTGGGTCTCAGGATTATTCACTCTGTGTCCTAGGATTTGTCAGCTTCCAAATCATGAGAATCAGTACCTTACCTTATAAATATATCCCATTGGTTCTGTTTCTCTCAGAAACTCCAACTAATATAGTATGTACTTAAAAATATTTTATGATTGATTTTTTTTTTTTGAGACAGTGTTTCTCTGTGTAGCCTTGGCTGTCCTGCAACTTGCTCTATAGATCAGGTTGACCTCAAACTCACAAAGATCCTGCCTCTGCCTCCTGAGTGCTGGGATTAAAGGCATGTGCCACCATCACCCGGCTTATGATTGATTTTTTTTTTTAATGTCAAAATTGAGAAAGTAACATCTGCTTGTATAGGCATTTGAAATTCTTTGTTTAAGAAGCAGGAGAAATGGCCATAGTATGCTGTTCAGTGGGTAGGTCTGATCTTCTAAATCCAAAACGTGTAGCAAGGGTAGGGGCAGGGAGACCCACTCTCTGAGTAAGACATTTTAGATTTCTATTTTCAATTTCTTCTTTGTATAGCTTCTGAATTTTAAGAATCGCATTATTTGTGCTATGGTTTTACCGTTCGTTGGCTATGATGAGATCACTGATGCAAACCCGGTTCGCTAGAGAGAGAAGCTGGTCTGGCTGCCTCTTGCTGCAGTGTGTAGAGATAGTGAAGGGTTCTCACCAGCACAGGCCCAAGAAGACAACGTCACACGATCCCAGGCACAGGAAGAAGAGCTGCAGCCGTTTCAGGAATCAGGGAAAGGGAGAATTTGCCACAGGAGGTGGGGTGCGAGGGACACAGACCGCCCCCACTGACAGGGCTCCTCCACGCACCAGCAGGGGTGGTGGTGGCCTGGGAAGAAGAGCAAGTGCATCCTTGACGTCAGTGTGGAGACGCTCTGCACCCCGAGGATAGAAGGGGGCTTTAAAGGGGTTGTAAGGGAGGAAGAGAAGGAAATGTAGGATGTGGGGCTCCAGCTGGCATGATCTCTTCCTGTCTGTCCAGGCATGACTTTGACAAAATAGTCCCTTCTGACTGCTGCAGGTATCTTTTTAAAAATACGTTTGTCTTTTTTTTAAATTTTCTATTTTTGAAATTATAATTTCATAATTCCTCTCCTTCTTCTTTTTCCTTCTTCCAAGCTCTTCCAGGTACCTTTCCTCACTCTCTCAAATTCTTGACTTCTATTTCTTTGTTTCTTGCACACACACCTACCTAAATGCATCAAGATAAGCTGCTCAGTCCATATACTGTTCCCGGTTGGTGTTTTCCAGGGCTGACTGCTTGTGTTGGAGAAACAATTGGGGCTCGTCCCCAGGGAAGACCATTTTTCCTTCTCTTAGCATTTTCCAATTGCTTGTCACTGTTTGTCTAGGGCTGAGGCCCTGAAAGCTTTCCCCATTCGGTGCGTGTCAGCATGTCCACTGACATTGTGTGTTTGTATTTTTGCCTGCATGTAACATGTGCACCATGTGTGTCTGTGCCCATGGAGTCCAGAAGAGGGCGCTGGTTCCCTGGGAACTGGAGTTAAGGGTGGTTGTGAACCCGCATGTGCGTGCTAGGAACTGCATCTGGGTCCTCCGAAAGGGCAGCAAGCGCTCCTAACCAATGACCCATCCTGCCCCATGCTGTCAACGTCTTAACACATACCACCTCTGTTCCATTTGGGCATTGCAAGTTTGCTCCTCAAGTTTCCATTTTAATTCTTCTGTTTCCTCGTCTTTACAGAGCAGAAAGAGAAGCCAGATACAAAGGCTCACATACTACAATGATTTCCACACAAAGGGTGCTTCCCGTCAACAAGGAACTAGAGATACACACAGCAACAAAGATTGTGAAAACATCTTGTGTAAGGGGAGAAAAGAAAGAGTATAGTTTATTTTATTCCATTTATAGAGATTCTTGGGTGAGGAAAAACTAACCTAGAGAGGTACACTGATCGGTAACTACCCATAAAAGCCTAGATAATCAAATAGAAGGAGACATGGAACAAATTTACTGGGGTGATAGACAAGTTTTATGTCTTAATTAGGGCAGCAGCTACCTGGGTACATAAATTAATCAAAGCATACATCAGTGAACATCTAGAATAAGTGCTTTTTATTTAACGTAAGTTGTACTTCAATAAAAATGAAGATATAGGGGAATTAGTTTTTGAAAAACAAGTCATAGAAGCATGTGTGTAGTAGTCTCATGTGAAAACGGACCTCGTCTCTATATATCATAGGAACAATACACACATGTAACCATGGAGAACATGAGTGCATGTATGTACTCAGTCAAGTCTGTGTATGTATAGAACATTGCTGGAGCATATATAAAACATGTAAAGTTCCATAGAGGTAGGCTGGGACTTGGGACAATCTTTTCTTCCTGAATGTGTGTGTGCCAGGACCCCACAGCCATGACAGGCCCACTGCTTTAAGCACGGTGTGCGTCAGCAGCGAGCGCCCCGTCTCGACAGCCGCGATCTCCAGCCTACCGCCATGACACTTCCAGTGGCTTCTTCCAAAACTGCGGTTTTGTAGCGAGTGCGATGGTGCAGGCCTCAAATTCCAGTAACTGGAAAGCTGAGACAGGAGGATGGCTATGATTTAGAGGCCAACTTTGCTACCCAGCAAGACCATGTCTCAAAAACAAAACAAAACAAAAAATAAACAAAAAAGTTGTTTTGTTTTGTTTTTTCTGCACAGAAGTGTGGGTTTGCCTAAGCCGAAAAAATCCTTGTTGCTTCCTGTTTCTGTACCGTAACAGCCAGTCTCCACAGAAGGATTAGAGGACGTGATACCATGCCTTACTATTTTCACTATTACTTTTTCTTTTTTTTTTTTAACTGTTTGGCCTCATCTTCGTTTGGCCCATGCTTGATCACTCAGCCAGGCCTGATCATCTGTCCTGACGGTGCTCTGAGTCCACTGCCCCATGGCCTTCCTGCTGTTGCCACCCTAGACCAGCTGCCTCTCTCAGGTTTGCCCTGCCAGTCCAACTGGAACCTTCTCCAGCCTTTCTCCATCTCCTCTGTGCCCTCGCTGTTCTCTTAAAATGTAAATAACACGTTCTCACTGTTCTGTTCATAACCCTTCAAAGCTTCCCATTCAACTTAAGCAAACAGTGCAGTCTCTTAGCACACCCGGCCCTCCGGCTTGGCTCCTGACTCTTTCTTCATGGTTGCCTCTAGCCAGTTCCTTCCTGTCCACTCAGACTCCTCAGTTCCTTAAACACAAAGTTCTCTCCACTGGTTCTTTGCACATGCTCTTCCGTCTTGACACATTCTTCTGCTCTCTGGGTCCCGTGTCTCCCAAACTACTTGGCTCAAGCTTCAGAGAGCTGTCTACAGCCAGACTGTCATGTCTAACGGAGGTAGAAGCAGAGGGAAGGACGCAGGGCAGAGGCTATGGGTTAGGAATTCAGCCTCAGCAACGCTAAAGAAATGGTGTGAAGACCGCGGAGAAGAGGAAGTGCTGGGTAGACAGGAAGTTGAAAGTAGCCAGATCCATCTGGTTTATGAGGAATGAGGAGGAGGAATGAGCGGATGGGTGGCTGATGCAGCCAAACAAGGCGAAGCAAATGCAGCCCTTGTTTTGCAAACATCTATTTTTAAGGCAGGGAGTTTTAGAAAGGAGTGTCCAGTGCATTGCAGAGATGTACGGGGAGGGGGATGAGCCAACTTAGGAAAAGATGGTAACAACTGGACCAGGCAGCAACAGGCAGGGTTTGCTGCGAATGATCGATTTGAAAATGCAGAGCTATGAGCTTGCGAACAGGATGGATGAAGACAGAGAGACAGATAGACCTAGGTGTCCAAGAATATTTCAGATACCCACTAGAGCAACTGGGCATCCAGTATGGTTACTGGTTGAGATGGGGATCTCCAAGGGGAGCAGGTTGACAGAAGATAGTGAGTTACATCTGGAGTATGCTGACATTCGGGTATTTGCTCCCGAGTCAGCACACAAGATTTAGTTCAGACCTAGCCCTCGCGGTAACATGCAGCACCTTACCCACAGACACCTACTTGGACCTTTTTGTTCCTCTCTGTCTATACGTTTCTAGAGCTCCTGTTTATGAAGTCCCAGTAAGGCATGTGAATTGTTTCCTGTGCTTGTGGAGTTGTTAACACAAAGGGAGAACGATGAGAACAAGACCAGTCCTGCCAGGCTCCAAATTTTCATTAGAAAACGTGATTCTTCCTCAAGCATGGATCAGTCAGTCATATTGTTTCTCTTCCTTGAGATTCCTTCCATGGCTCGATGCTCCCTAAACACTCCAGACCACTTCGCCTCTTCTTTGCTGAGCCCCAGGGACACTTTGAAATCCACAGTGTACACATTTTTCACATAGTTAGAGTTTCTTCTTTGCCTTTGAACTCTTGGCAGGTGTACATGTCATGCCAACTAAATCTTTGAACGTTGAAAAAGTCCAGCTTAGACAGTATTTCATTTTTTCTAATGCCCTGTGCTTGGTACAGTCCCAGGAACACACATTTTCAAAAAATATGAATTGGATTGAAACCAACATTGAATTCTTTAGGGTGAAAATAACTACCTTGAAAGGATGTGATATGATGGGAGATGGCACATTGGTTAGGAGAGTGAAACCATATCAGTTTCTCACACAGGAAGAAATAGAACCCAGTACAATAAGGAGCCTTTCAAAAATGATAGCTTTTCATTGTAAACATTCTCCAAAGGAGGAGAATGCTTGATGTGAGGTGTAGCTCAGGGAACTTGCCCAGTATGTTTGAGGCCTGAGTTCACTCTCAGCTCTGCAAAAAGTGAGTCAACCAATTCAAAGTTCCTTTTCTGAGATTGCACTTAGTTTGTGAACAATATTGGTTCACAAAATGCAGCACTTGTCACTTATAGTAAGGACACCCAGAAGTACTGATACCCAGTAATGACACCCAGAAGTACTGATACCCAGTAATGACACCCAGAAGTACTGATACCCAGTAATGACACCCAGAAGTACTGATGCCCAGTAATGACACCCAGAAGTACTGATGCCCAGTAATGACACCCAGAAGTACTAAACAGTACAAGTGACAGGACTTGGGGTGAATGCCTTCCTTTTGGTTAGAGCTCTGTTGGCATGGCCATCTTGATATTTGGGCAATTTAAAGGAAGGGTATCCAATGACTCAGCTTGTAACACCATTCTCCAGGCAGAAGAGGTGAGGCAGCCACCGCGGTGGCCAGAATATGCTTGTCAAGATGGAGAAAGCTGTCTGTCATGGGGGAATAGAGTGGCAGCTATAGGATTTGTCTTGTGAGCCCTGGCCAGTCAGCCTTTAGCTTTTGGCACTCTACCACTGGCGCCACTATTTCATATAAACTTTCCACTGGGGCCATCCCTTCTCCCTCCACACAAGACCTCCAACACACAGCTTGTAACAGAGACACAGCTGAGAAACTGAGACTAGGAAGAGTGGATTCAAGGTGGGTGGGTCAGGATTACTGGGGAGCAATGAGAGGCATGCCTCCGGAGGTAGCAAGGACAAAGGGTCAGGTACTTCAGTGGTTGCCTCATAGCTCTGCTGAGGGCTTGTTTTCGAGCATACCTTTTCCCTCCCAAGATTCCCAGGAGGCACAGGGTAAACAGCACGAGAGATCCTTGTGTCCCCGGTGGCACCAACACCCATTGACTCTGGGTCACATTCCTTTCCAGACCTCACAGGCCTCGGGTTGCAAAGGCCTTGTTGCACAATCCTTAGAGGAATGGGTATGATGGGGGCTGGGTTGGGCCGAAGGGGTGTGCCCTGTATGTGTCAGGGATCTATGTGTGGCCAGGTGCCAAGGCACCCAGCTGGTGGCAGCAAGACTCACAATTTAATGCCTCAGGATCTTTGCGGAGGTACCTTTCTTTCTTTTATCCCCTCCTGAGGCTTTTAAGTAACATTGTCAAGCTGCAAGATTTGGGGTAATTTTAGGGAAAACATTCCAAAAGTTTACTAGGCATACCTTCATGTCATTTTTCTAGAGAGAGCTGGGACTTCAAAACCATATTGCAGAAGCTGAATCTAAACTCCCTTTCTTCCTGTTTTCCACAATCAGCTTCCTGCCATAGTGTGTGCACATTTCTCAATATATTACACAGCTTTTGAAATTAATGTGGAAGCGGAAAGAGAGACCACAGCTCTGCTCAAAGCCTATGTCACAATGGACTGGTTTTCCCTGAAGGAACACTCATACTTCTCTTTACCACAGACAAGTCTGCGTGGAAAGCCAGGAATATATAGAAGAGCCATTTAGGGGTCAGATGTTTTAGTTGACTATAAACCAATATGACTCTATAAGACCATCTACATTTGCCAATAGCAACAAAAATATTCATCACCTGCTTCCAATGATGGAGCAAACTGACAACCATGACAATTAAGATGATTTATCTGCCGGGCGGTGGTGGCGCACGCCTTTAATCCCAGCACTCGGGAGGCAGAGCCAGGCGGATCTCTGTGAGTTCGAAGCCAGCCTGGTCTCCAAAGCGAGTTCCAGGAAAGGCGCAAAGCTACACAGAGAAACCCTGTCTCGAAAAACCAAAAAAAAAAAAAAAAAAAAAAGATGCATTTATCTAACAGATTATTTGTCTCACTTCACTTTCTTCCAGAGTTTAGATTTTTGGATAGATATTAATATATTTGCAAGGAATTCAGTTAGAAATGTGGGGTACCTGTGTCCAGAGAGTGCCACGGCATAAACCTACAAACTGATTGGAGATGCAAGACATATGTAGTGCTATAGAAAAACCCTGGGCAAGGTTGAGAAAGCACCTGACTTAACAAGGTAATGCCAAATAAAATCTGAAACCATAGGGAAAAGTTCCCGAAGCCCCACTTAGCAAATATATTGGGTAATAAGGGTAGGTCACTTACCACTTACGTGTGAAGTAACCTTGGCTGCCATACAAAGTGTCTACCCATATACATGCAGGCTACACATATACACTCATAAATGAACACAGTCTGCCAACTAACAGATTCTCCACAGGTGCCTGGCCTGAGGAGAGTTCTACCAGGGTCTAGAACAGAAACTACAAGTGGCTAGGATTCTAATCTGAGGAAATATCAAATGAACCCAAACACTGAGTTCTTGAGTCCATTCACTTTATTCTTCTCAACTTTATCTACACAGCTTCTTTTCTGTTCTCATGCTTAGCTCCTCTCAGTCCCTTCTGCTGTTCTCTCATCTCTATCTAGTTCTTTCCATCTTTCTTCCCCTCTTGCATATATATATATATATATATATATATATATATATATATATATATATATCCATTCATTAACAACTTGTTAGTAAAAATTACAAAGTAAACTCTCAGGCACAAGCATTCTGATAAGAGTCACACTTGGCAAAGACTTGGTCAGCTTAATTGGTGACTGACAACAGCTGTGGGTTGTAAAAGTTCTATCTCTTAAAGGGATAGCTACAAGGGTTACAAGGAAAGAAATTAAACCAATGAGGAATTTAAGGAAAAGGCAAAGAATATGTGCACTATTTTATGTGATTAATAATATCCAGACATGGTTAGTCAGTTAACAGCCCTTTTCTGTTAATCACCCGAATCTCAGGACCTATACATAATTAGTCTACTGAGCCTAAAATCTTGCATTAAAAACTGGTGTAGAAATAAATACAAAGTGTTAATTGTTTTTTGAATCAGAGTAGGGAGGTGCTGGTGGAGGAAGCTTAGGGCAACACAGGTGCTATTGATCTCTTGAAGGACTCAGATACACCAAGGCCACCCACCTTCCCTATCACTTCTGGTTCACTATAATTCTTCTGAAGGGTTTTGATCCAACAAGGCCAGGCACCTGCAATTCTGCTCTGTGAAAGTTCTACAGGGACACTTTGTCTGGCCAGTTTTGCTTTGTCAGTGGCTAAGGATGGAGAACAAAACCTCTAAGTGTCTACAGTCCACATGGAACAATAGACCTAGTCATGAAGCATATTTTAGTATGTTTCTACTCATATAAATTGTACAGTTAAATAAAAAACCATCTTCTAGACTATCCACAATTATGTGTGCCCATAAGACTGAGATGCAATCATGAGATTACATGCACATATAACATGGAAAGGCACGGTAAATGGGGAGAATCATAGCTGTTATTGCACAAGAAGTTTATAACAAGAAATAGCCAATTCATCCAAAAGGCAGTAATTCCATAATGCCTTGTGTGATGGTTTCCTCCAACAGAACCCTTGGTTCTGATAGGTTGACCTTCTGAGCACTAGCTGTCACCTGCTGTATACTCGCATGGTCCTTTGCTACCATCAGCTCTCAATAGCCTACAGTGTAAAAGGCAAGACCACAGGAAGACTATAATTGTTACAAAGTAAATTGCATAAATGCTTACTAGAGTGTATACATGCAGTGTGTCCTGTGTACATGTTTGTGTAGTGTGTGTGTGTGTGTGTGTGTGTGTGTGTGTGTGTGAACATGCAGAGGCCAGAAGTCAGATCTGAGTCTATCCCTCTCCACGTCATCATCATCATCGTCATCATCATCATCGTCATCATCATCACCATCATGGAGGCAGCTTGTCTTGAGGAACCTAAAGATCACTGATTAGGCAAGACTAGCTAGCCAGTAAGCACCAACGATCCTCCTGCCTCCACATCCTAGGTCTGTGCTTGCATGCATGTACCAACATGCCCAATTTTTCACATGCGTACTGGGGATCCGAACTCTGGCCATCTCATGTTTTCACGGTAAGCATGTTAAGACTGAGCCATTTCCCCATCCTATTTTTTGTTCATTTGTTTTCTTTGTAATGGGCTATATCCCGTCAGGCTTCAAGATAACTTCTCTCTGTTTTCATTATTATCTCAACCTTTTGGGTGGGTTTGGGGTCTTTTTGTGACTGTGATTACAGGTCTATTAGTCTGGTGCTGATGCAGAGGCTGGGAGGGGAACATTGTTACCTCTAGAGAGCATCTGCATTCCCCAATAACCTGTGGGGAAAATGAGATATTCTCATTTTTAGAATATTCTAACTTGAAGTGCCAAGAGTTAGTTCAATATCAACTAACTCAACATGAGTCAAGGACAGAGTGTACTGGACCAGTCACCTCCTTGACAGGACTTGGTTCCCAGCCAACACACAATCTCTGTGCTGATTTCCTCGGGAGATGGAACTGCTGGGATGATGTCCTAGTCTCCTACAACTCTAAAATCCCATGCCACACGACAAACACAAAGTTCATGAAACATTACTGTCAATAAAATGCAAATGCAGATGAATTAGGAAATCATGTTTTTTGTCTTTTAGTTTAGGTAAAGCCTAAGCCTAATTTTTAACTATCTATAAAATGAAATCAGTCTAAAAAAGTGGCCAAAGACAATTTTCAAAGTCTTAAGAAATTGGACCACGTTTTAATCGTGAAAAATTATAGCAACTTTCCAAATGGAAGTTGAATGTGTGCTATACAGTTAGCATGCAAGCACATTCTGCTTTGACCTGGGTCCCTCCGGGTGTTATGTGCTGTGGGGTACTGCAGCTTTCCTAGAGTAGGTCACTGGTCTTACTGCTGTGATGTATTTATTCAAGACATGGTGGGGGTTGAAGACTGTTAAAACTGCCCTGGTCTCTTTCTTGTCCATTGTGCCTGGTGTGCCCTGTGGGTAACTGATCTCCCTCAAAGTCCTGGGTTACTGCTTTCATTGATGGAGCATCATAACAAACAGATCTTGCAGACTATGCTCAGAAAAGCCTGCCTGAGTAGTCAGGGGCTCTGACTGGAGGTTGCTGTGTGTTAAGACCCAAGGGAGTCCAAATAAAGATGAGTCAGGGCTTGGCACCAATACTGAGCTCTGCCCTGCTGCTCAACAAAACAGCTATTTGCTGTCCCTTGGAATCTCTCTAGGCCTCCAGTAAGAAACAAATACTTTAGAAGCCAAAACCCCAAGGCAAGGCAAAGAAAACAGAACTATTCACATGTCCAGCAACTATTTCACTGGAGGATCCCTAGATGGGGGTGGAGTGGGTGGGGATAACTGTGGATGGCTCCAGCTGAACTGTAGGACTTGACTTCTCAGCCAGAAGGCCTTTCTCTTTCTCTGTCCCTAGGGGTGGCCTTTTGCTCTTGAAACCTCAGAATTTCAAAACTAGACTTTGGAGTTAATCTCCATCATTAACCCATAAATACACCTTTCTTCACCTTATATGAATTTTTATTGTATTTTAAAACTATATCTATTAAAATGATTCTTTCACTTAAATGTTTAAAATATTTCTCTTCTCTGTCATTCTGGGAGAAGCCATTAAAAAGAAAAACACCCATGCAGAATATTATCATCAAAGGAGTTATTTTCTTTAGAAAGTTGCTGTGAACTGACCACTGGAGATCCCTGTGCCTTCTGAATTTTCCTAGTGACTGGGGAGAGGCCAGTGGGGGGGTCTGAGAACTTTGGAAATGCCTGGTGTTGTGGCTTCATGGCCTTGTGAATGATTGTAGAGAGGATGTACCCCAGCTCTGCTTCTGCTGGGAGCCCCTCTGGATTCCTACCACTCTTTAGGAATGGTAGGTACCTTAGCTGCTGCCTCTGTGCCATGCTGCTCTTCCTGGAGACATGTTCACCTATGGGTGTCTCCTTTTTCTCTAGACACTAGCAAGTTCCACCCTTAGCTGAACAAAAGTTGTGTACCTGTGCTGGAGTCATGGCTGGCTGGTCCTTCTGGCTCCTCCTGGTACGTTCTACCTCTGCTCTGTCAATAACTCAACTTCTGTTGCTTTCCTTCTCAGATGCTAAGATCCAGTCTGTGTTGGGTATTATGATGTCACAGGGTGAATTTTTGCTCCCCCACCCCCACCACACTGCCCAGCTGCAACCTCTCTGTCCACATCAGTGACAATCTCCCACTTTCCATTCGCTTCAGCCCTCAGAACTTTTCTAGAAATCTCAAGGAAGAGACCTAGAAGGCCACCCAGCTCCCCTGCTCTGTACATAACAACATCGAGGCCCTAGATGGTAACGCGTCTGAGTTAACTAGAGCCCAGAGGCCCTCAGTGCTGACCGCTAGCCCTTTTGAACACATTACATTTCTACCCTGCTCCCCTCTCCAGAGTTGGCTAACACTAGGAGTTTCCGGCAGGAGGCTCAAAAGACTACCTGCCTCTGTCCATGGCCAGAAGCCACCCAGACACAGTACATGCAGTAATGCAGCAGTCTCAGTGGACACCATTTGTTTTTCTGACAACCCATAGATGCCAGGAAGTGCTTGTCTTAACCCGGACTCAGAAATCCTGACCCACCAGACCAATTCTAGAATAGCAAGTCATGTGACTTCCGAGTAATGGATGTTTTCACAGATTTGCAGATGAATAACAAAGTAGAAGCTACTAATCATATTCACTGCAATGACATATCAGTTGCTAGTATTCACTGGAAAAGGAGTATCAGTAAAGCAACAGATTCTCACTACAACACAGTTCTTGTGTCTATCTCCTTTTTGTAGACAGACATTACCCCTATGATGGTAAGGGATTATCTTCACTGCATGAGATGACTTGTGCCTCTGAAGTCATAAAGTTGTTCTTTCAGAGTACCTTGGGGGTGTAGGAACATATATCACACTGTTGTAATACCAACAACTAACATTTTATATCATGCTTCAATATTTACAAGCCATTTTCACATATATCATTTCATTTAATCACATCTCAGTGAGGTAGTATATTATTTTTAGTACAATTTTATGGATGGGAAAATTATAGCTTAAAGTGGTTAGGACTTGCACAAGATCACAAAGCTAATTAAGTAGAAAGGTTAACATTAACTGTGAACCAGATCTTCCAGTCAAGCATTTTCCCCACCATAGGGCTTCCCCTGGCTCAGAACTGTCATTTGGTCCCGGAAAATATTTAAAGGCACCTGCATTTAGTGACCCTTCAAGTAACGAAGAAGAAATCATTCCCATGGGTTATAAATGCCTTTTTACTAACCTCTTAAATGCCTTCATAAAACCGCTTGATGGACACTAATTTCAAACTTTAATCTGATGTAATTACTGCCCTTTCACTCAGCTCCCCATCTGTGGATGCTCCAAAGGAATCCATTATGGACGTGAACAATATTCAGACGGAGGAGTTCTTTGCAGCACTGTTTATAACAGGAGAGAAATTAGAAGCTCAGCCATAGGAAAGTGGTAAAAACGAATTATGCTAAACTCCTGAGAACGGTGATTTTGAACAGCGTTTCCTCAACGTTGGCCATTTGTTCGCCAGGAACACTAAGTTTACTTGACATTTTCCTTTCGATTAACTCATATTTTAGCAAGAAAACAGTGATTGAAAGTACTTTACATAACAGGTAGAACTATAGCATCAGTGATCATGTCTGATGATGGTAAAAAAAAGATGAGACAAGGACAAGGGAATGTTTGTTACTAATGCCTTAGTTTTGTCCTGATATCTAACCGAAATACACAACCGACCTATACAAATAACAATTAATATCTTTCATCTCCATCAAAAATTGATCTTTCTATACTAAAATGCAGAACAACTTTTCATCACTCTATAAAAGGTTCAATACAGAAATGAAGTATGTCTCTAATTCCATATCATAGCTAGATCTGTTTATATACACCGTGCACTAAATCACAATCCCCAAGACTTGTTTTAATGATAACCTTACTTAGATAATGTGTACTCCTAGCAGTATGTACAAGGATCAGGGGTCCCTTTCCCAAAGGAGTTCTTTCCAGATGTTACCTCTAGGGAAAAACATGATCCTCAATTGTGTCTCACCTTGACTAAACACAATTATATTCTACGGTGTGCGGATCTCACTGTTTCTCTTTAGCACGTGTCTCTGTAATGCAACTCAAATATTACCTCTCTTGGAGGTGGGCTGAGCCTCACCTGGAGCATATGTAGCCCTAAGTCTTTGATAGAGGGACAGTGAAGCTCTCACATTCTCATCAGCCAACTTTTTTTTTTTTAAAGAGTAAATGAGGAATGACAGCAAAGGGTTTTGCTCAACTTGAAGGCAGATTTTGTGGGAAAAATACTAATTTTGCCAAACTTAAATGCTAGTTCAAGCAAGAATTTCTCACGTTGGTCTACAGACCACCAAGATGAGAACCACCTACTTTGTGTGTGTGTGTGTGTGTGTGTGTGTGTACAGTCAGCTCTCTGTATTCATGGGCTCCATATCCACTCTTTCTATATATGGCTCCATGTCATAGATTCAAGCACAACTGTAGATGGAAAATGTCTAAAAGTCTTGTGTCTGAAGTGAACCTTTGTACTGTCCGTTACTCTCTAGACTATACAGTATACCAACTATGTCCATAGCACTGACATTGTTTTCAGTATTATATGCACTCGATGGGTGGTTTAAAATAGTGTGTGTGTGTGTGTGTGTGTGTGTGTGTGTGTGTGTGTATGTGTGTTACACATATAAATAAAGAACTAGCACCATCAAGGATTTGGGGATGTTGGAACCAATCCCTTGCAGAGGTGAAGGATAACTATGTATACCCATAAAGCCCTCCAGGGGATTCTGATCACACAATGCTTAAGAACTAGCCAGAGGTTCCTAAGAATTTGAGCAAAATTTCAAGTAGACTGAAACACTTACAACAGGCCATCATTGGTCCTGCTTTTGGAGGAAGGTGATTCAAGGCAGGATTTCTTCTCTTTTTTCTTCTTGCTTTGTTTTTCAAGATAGTGTGTCACTACATAATTCTGGCTGTCCTGGAGCTTGCTACGTAGACCAGAATAGCCTCAAACTCACAGAAATCTGCCTGCCTCTGCCTTCTCAGCACTAGGATTAAAGGCGTGTGGCACTGTGCCTGGCCAAGACCTATTTACTTTTCCATTTTTAATTCTGTGAGTGTGTTTGTGTACATGGCATTGGATCCCCCGAGCTCTAGTTACTGACCCACTGATGTGGTGCTGGGAATTGAATTCAGTTCTCTGCACAGGCAGTACTGTGCTCTCTTAACCTCTGAGCCATCTCTCCAGCTCTGGGACATCTTTTAAAAATACTGTCTTTATTAATTCTTTGAAAAGTTTACACACGTATATAATGTATTTTGCTCTTATCCACTCCACAACCTCCCTGCAACTCTCCGTGGGTCCCACCAACCTTACCTCTCTAGACTTGATGACATCCTTTATGATGATGGTGGTGGTGATGATGATGATGATGATGATGATGATGATAATTAATAGGCACCTGAGTCTAGTTAGTGCTGGCCATGTGGGAATGAGTGTGGGCCATCTATTGTGACTTGAGCAACCCACCAGCAGCCATATACCCAAAGAAAAGCAATGCTGCCCCCCTTAGAAGCCATCAAATGCCAACAGCTCCTCAGCTGAAGGGTGGGGACTCAGAAGCCCCTCTCCCAAGATGGGACATTTTTAACAAGAGCCTTGGTTGGTGATAGACACCACACTGTAAGTACCACTATACTTGGCCCAAGACACTAGACACATTCTAAGGGCATTTCCCAAGGCCTACAAAATACAGTGTGGGAAACTAAGTATTTACCTTCTAGAGACTCAAAAAACAATTTGTTCTTTATTGAATTTTATTATTACTTAGGTTTTAGGTATTGATTTCATTCTTTTCTTTTTCTTCCTTCCTATCTTCCTTCTCTCCCTCCTCTTCCTTCTCCTACTTGTTCTGTGGCATTAAAGGTTCATATTCATATGCCAGCCTTCATATTCTAAGCAAGTACTCTATCACTGAGCTGTATCTGCAGCCCACTCACTTCCTGCAAATTATTTTTATTTTCCTGATAAAAATGATTGTAGTCTGTCTATCCATTCAGGATTTTCTAATGGTAAACAAAATACTTGTCTTTTATTTTGCACTGTTTACAATGTTATGTAGAGACAAAAGATATAAATAAATAGTTAAAAATAAACGTCAAAACAAAACCAAAGCCCTCACTTTCTAGCAATCAGACTCTACCTGCTTGAAGCCTGAACAAATAATATGATGCTTTATATTGCATCTCAGTTCCTAATAAGTCCTAGTGCCTTAACCCAAATGGCCATTCTCAAGAAGGGCAAGAGTGTTACAGCTTCCCTACCTAACAGGATAGTGAGCAGCTCACCTCTTACCTACACAGATAGAATTGGGAAACAAGGCCAGGAAACCTCTGAACTGTAGGAAAAGGACTCCGTTTATTATGGAATAATTTTTTTGTACACTGTGAAGATGTGTCTTTGCCAAGATGACTTCTGATTGGTTTAATAAAAGGCTGACTGGCCAATAGCTAGGCAGGAAGAGGTTAGGCAGGAGAGCCAAACTGAGAGGACTCTGGGAAGAAGAAGAGTGGAGTCACAAGGAGAGATGCAAGATGAACATGCTGTGCTAAAAAAGGTACCACCATGTGGTGGTAGAGTGTAGATAAGAAATATGGGTTAATTTGAGTCATAAGAGCTAGTTAGTAACAAGCCTAAGCTATCAGCCAAGCATTTATAACTAATGTTAAGTCTCTGTGTGGTTATTTAAGAGCCAGCTGTTCTGATGAAAAACTCTGCCTATACCTGTTTTCTCTCAGACAGGAGATTCTCTGAAGAACTTGCCAGTGTTTCTGCCAGTGCTGTGTGCTCTTTAGCACAACTTGCATATCAGTATTAATCTGGTAAACACTTTGACTCCCATACTTTGTGCTTGTCCTGGCATGATATATTAAAAACTTAATAAATGAACACAACTGGTGCCCGAATTTCTAGGTGCTTACATTAATTTTACTTCAATGACCCAGTGAACAGCATAGCAACAGTTGCTAGGCTCAGCCTACAAAACAAGCCGTGGATATGAATGAACTGTGCGGTGGAGACTTTAATCAAGCCTTGGTGATGCAAAGCTGGCTTCTCTTTTAAAGCATGTTACAAAAACTCAGCATTATCCTGAGAAGTGCATTGTAGTCCAGGCCTTTCCCCAAATGAAACTGCTTATGCTTAGTAGAAATGTAAGAATGCCTGTAGAACTCAAAAGATACTGGTCAGGTACTCACAAAAATCCGTGTGTAACAATGTAGTATTACACACTCCAACAGAATTCAATGTGTATGCGTTCCACCAAATCCATCTTCTCTAAAATCCCCTACTTCATTATATGCATGATAATAATCTTCCCCTTTCTCCTCTTTATTTACCCCAAGAGTTACCACCATAAAAGGAACTCAGGACACTGCATAGACCACTCCTATTGTGAATGGTCTCTGCTGTGGTCTGAAGGTTCCCCTAAATTTCATGTGTGAAACCGGATTTCCCACTGTCGTGGTATCGAGAGGGCACCTTTGGGGAAGTAATTAAGTCCTTCACGGTGAATTTGTGCCTTACAAAGGAGCTGGAGGGAACTTTTCTCTTCTGCTTTGTGGCTGCATGAGGACTCTGGTCTCACTGGAGTGACAGGAAGCAGAAAGTCACCCTCACTAGGTGCCACACCTAGGCTACTACCTTGATCTGAGACTCCCCAGCCTCCAGAGCTATGAGAAATGTCTCTACTGCTTATAAATTCTCCTGTCTTGGGAATCATGCCCAGCTGCATAAGCACAAGGCAGCTCTCCAGTGTCTCCTGCAGTCTCATGCAGCTGCTCTCCTATCTGTCACATCTTCATTCTTAGCAAAGAACTTAAGAGCCACTCGGCATTCTGTCCCTCAGCCCCATTGCGTACTTCTGAATGCACTGCACGTGTGCCTACATGTATCTCTTTCCTTTGGCCTGGTGGAAAAGGCGTCCTTCACTGAGACACCTCCCCTCATGCCCTGAGCCTCCTTCCAGGCTGACACTTCAGAGACATGGCTCCTTCTGGTTAATTTCAACCACAGCCTCTATTGTCTCTTTTCTCAGGAAAAAAACAAAAACAAAAACAAAAAACAAAAAACCCAAAAAACAAACAAACAAAAACAGAACAAATGGGTCACAGGAGCAGCTACCTGTCTCCTTGTTCAAGCCGCCTGCGTGGAAAGAATTGCCTACTATAGTTCCTTTCAAACCACAACACCGATGCCCCAAGCAAGACAAGGAGGACCCAGGAGCACTTTAATCTCTTCCTCCGTGATATCACCATCAGTTTGCTAGGTCTTCCCTCAAGCTACAGTTGAAAGACAGACTATCGGAGCCAGCGTGGCCCTCCTCCCGCCTTCCCTCTCACCTCAGTGTTGGGATCACAACTATACACACACCCAACAGTCCCCAACCAGAGGGCTTGGCTCACTTGACACCAGGGGCCTCACAACCTCCTGTCTGGTGTTCTCCCCTTTCGGTATTCTCCTCTGAATTTCTCCTCAGCTAAGAAGTGAGAAAATATTAAAGACTCTATCTTTATAGCAAGCTTTTCTTGGAGAAGTTTGGATTGAGTTGCACTTGTTTGCCTCTGTAATGGCTTGACTCTAAGATGGAATTCTTTCAGAAACATCTGGGGATTAATAACATACTTGAGGAAAAAGAAAGAAAATGCTGCCATATAATCAAGACATCATTCTGACAAATGTTTCAGTTTATAAGGCTCTTAGTTGTAGAAAAGGGGTCCACTTTTGGACCACAGGAAATACAGTACCTGTTGACTATTTACTATTCAAAACCCTGTGGTAGGGGTGTGAACATCTTTGCATAATGGTACTTACCCTAAAGAACTTGCCAAGAGAGTAGGGGGACAAATTTCACGCTCTGTGCAAAGGTAAACCAAATATTGAAGCTGTGTTGCTAAGACTATCATTTTTGGTGTTAAAACTATCATTCAGATCTGTGTTTGGTTTCTTTGTGCATTGTGGAAATTATATAGACTCTGCAGGAGTGCTGCAAAGAAGAATTGAGATGCTGGATGTCCCATTAGCGTGACTTAAAGCACAGTGGAAATTCTCACTGTTTGCTTTATTAGGTTATTGAGGAACAAATGAGATTAAAAGGAGGAAGGAATCACGTATTATGGGATACTTAAAAAATCCATTCAGTTGTCAGTCTTGTGATAAACCTTGAAGGAGGAGAGATGGTTTTTTTAGGAACAAGAAAAAGGATCACTTCACTTTAAATCCTCTTCATAAGAGTAACCATGACCCTGCCAGTGGGACAACTTGGGAGATCATGGACAGAGAAGGAAGCTTTGTACACGCTAAATGTATACCACTTACTTGTGATTGAAACTGTGAATTCACTTATTCAATAAATTCCTATTATACCTTTGCTATGGGCAATCCTTTCTGAGGTGCTATAATAGTCATAAAATAGTCAAAGAATCAAAAAGATGATATTTTTGGATAAGTGTTATTGTGAAATGCTTTCAATAGCATGCACTTGCTGTTAATGACAGGTGGTATATTATATGCTTCTTGGCCTGTTATCCTGTCTCTGCAAACATGCTGTAAAGGAAGAAAAGTGGGTAATTATATTTCACATGAACATCACATTGAGTGTTCTTTCCTGGGAATTTTGTAAAGTAGAACTGTGGCATGATTGTCCTTGGTTAACACCAGGAAAAGTGAAAAATAAATGTCTTTTTACAAAAATGACTCAGACAAACAAGAGAAACCTGTTTAAGCAGTTCGCAGTTGCTGAGCACAGATCAAGTCCCATCTAGACCGACTCCAGAGGTAAGTCCGAATCATTTTGTTGTCTTGATATTTTATTGTGTCACATATTTCTTAGCATGAAATTAAATATATAGCTTGTATCTAAGTGAAGGAATACCAATACTACTATTAATTAGGCCATTACTGGCAGATTAAAACACTTTTGCTATAAAAGTAGTTTTAACTCTATTTGTATTTGTCTCAACAGGTCCAATCTTATTGCTCCAAAGTGAATGAGTAACTTCTCAATCTTGTCCTGTAAGGATGGAAACTGATCTTTGTCTTTAGTCATTGCTTTCGAGTTTTTATCAGAAAGGCACAGTTAAGAGTGGGTCATTAAAGCTCTTGTATTCTTCCTAAACTGACCTAAAATATATTTCTCCAGAACAGAAAACGTTCTAGCACTCACTGCATTACATTTCTCAGTCTTATTCCCAGGGGTTTCTCCATTACTGGACCTTGTCTAGGACTATAATTACTGCCTGGGTCTTAACACTATCATTAAATATTGAAACTAGATAGCAAATGTGACATAAAGGGTATCAGACTCTCATTGTGGGTTTTGAAGTACCGTGACTTCATTTGTAGATAAAGCAAATCGTTATCCAGAGGCCCCTCAACTTTGTCTCCTACCTGTCCCTTCCCCCTCAGTCCCTTGGAACCCTTTGTTAGCTGCATCAATCATCTCTTGCTGTGGTAATTCTATATAACAAATTGTCAATAATCTGGAATAACAGAGCATTTACTTCCTACCCACAAGCTACAACCGTGCTGCTCTGCAGTATGGTACAGGATGAGATCTGTCCCGTTGAGTCTCTCACCTTGGGACCAGTTCTGTGCTCTGTGGAAGGTAACCCAAGGCTAGTTCTCCTTGATGGCAGGAGAAGGGGATCACTAAGGGTCAAGAGGTCAAGTATGGTGATATTTTATTTGTACTGAAATGTGATTTTATTTGTATGTTAATAAATAAAGTTGCCTGGGGGTCAGAGCTATTAGCAAGCCATAGTGAAAGCCGGGCAGTGGTGGCACATGCCTTTAATCCCAGCACTTGGTAGGCAGAGCCAGGTGGATCTCTGTGTGTTCAAGGACACATCCAGCATTGGAGACACATGCCTTTAATCTCAATACCAACCATAGAAGACCTGGAGATCTGTACAGACAGGCAGTGACGAGGCGGTCATGTGGTTGGGTTTACAACCAATGAGAAGGCAGAACAGAAAGTCTTTATAAAGACAGACACACAGGAAGTAGGTCTCTTTCAGAGAGGTGGGACCACCACAAGAGGAAGGGTAAGGTTTTTAGCTCTTAGCTATTGCTCTGACCTCTTGGCTTTCTTCTTTACATTGGTTCTGTGTTTCTTATTGAATAAGACGGCTACTTCTACAGTCAAGTCCAGTAGAACAAATACTCAAAGCCTCCTCTCACAGCTGTTGCTTTCCATGCATCAGCTCTCTAAAGGGGGAATCACTCCCAGGAATGAAGGAAGCCCCAAAGGCAGGGTACCCACTCCACAAACGGTGAGACTTGAGTGCTGTACCCACCTAACCTTCTCACCTTTGCTGTAGCAGAAGTTTAAGTTTTACAAAAGGTACTGCAAATCAGCAGAGTAGTAAAAAAAATGAATGAATTCAAGAAATTTGAGGTCAGATTCTGTTTTTTTAGAGTTCAAGAAACTAGAAAAAGAACTACAATTTTTGCTGAGATAGGAATAGCTGACCTTATATGGGATAGCGTTCTTAAGACTTTGTAACTGTATTAATGGAAGGTAGAAAAACATTGTCCTTTAGTCCTTCTGGTTCATACATTGCATATGAGGAGTTGAACAGGAGTTGAATGAGGTCATCATTGATGGCACTGCCAGAAATGAGCCATACAAATGGCATTGTCATAGTTAGGGTTTCTATTGCTGTGAAGACACACCATGACCACAGCAACTCTTATAAAGGAAAACATGTAATTGGGGTGGCTTACAGTTTCAGAGGTTTAAAACATTATCATAATGGTGGGACATGGTGATGTGCAGGCAGACATGGTGCTGAAGGAGGAGCTGAGAATTCTACATCTTGATCTGCAGGCAGCAGAAGGAATCTGTGCCCACACTGGGTGTAGCTTGAGCATAGGAGACCTCAAAGCCCGCCCCCACAATGACACACTTCCTCCAATAAGACCACACTGCTAATATTACCATTCTCTGTGAATTAATGTAGGCCAATTACATTCAAACTACCACAGGCATCTATTCAACTGTTTTTTGTTGTTGTTGTTGTTGGTTTTTTTTGTTTTTTGATGCTAGAATAAAACTAATCAAGAAAATGAAAGATTTCTATAATGAAAACTTTAAAGTTCTGAAGAAAAAAAATTGAGGAAGACATTAGAGGTGGAAAGTCCTCTTAATGTTTATGAGTTGGAAGAGTTAATATTGTGAGAATGACTTTAGTAAACTAAAAGGAATCTACAGGATCAATTCAATCCCAATCAAAACCCCAATACCATTCTTCACAGAAATAGAAAAAAAAATCTTAAAATTTGTCTAGAAATAAAACAACCTTGATAGACAAAGCAATACTGAGAATCAAATAATGGTTAAGGTATCTATCACCATATCTGATTTCAAGTGGATCTACAGAGCCATAGGGGCTAAACCAATATAATACTGGTACAAAACTAACATGTAAATTGATAGACTAGAACAGGAGTAGACCCACACAGCTCTAACCATCTAATTCTTTAACAAAGATGGCAGAAATACACTGGAGAAAAGATAGCCTCTTCAACAAATGATGCTGGGAAAACTGGATACCCACATGTATAATAGACAAATGAAACTAGATCTCTATCTCTCATTGTCTTAGTTAGGGTTTCTACTGGGGCAACAAAACACCATGATCAAAAAGCAAGTTGGGCAGGAAATGGTTTATTTGAATTACACTTCCAAATTGTTGTTCATCACCAAAGGAAGTCAGGACAGGAACTCAACCTGGAGGCAGGAGCTGATGCAGAGGCCATGGAGCGGTGCTGCTTACTGGCTTGCTTCCCCTGGCTTGCTCAGCCCACTTTCTTATAGAATCCAAGACCACCAGCCCAGGGATGGCACCACCCACAATGGGCTGGGGCCTCCTCCATTGATCACTAATTGAGAAAATGCCTTACAGTTGGATCTCAAGGAGGCATTTCCTCAACTGAGGCGCCTTCCTCTGATGACTCTAACTTGTGTCAAGTTGACACAAAAGCAGCCATTTCACATATCCTGCATAAAAAAATCAACTTCAAATGGATCAGAAAGCTTAAAGTAAGATCTGAAACTTTTAGAGGGAAATGCTTCAAGGAATAAGCACCGGCAAGGACTTCCTAAATGGAACTTTAGTTACTTGGAGATTATGCTAACAAGCAACAAATGGACCTCGTGCAGTCTAAACCTTCTCTACAGCAAAGGAAGCAGTCCATCAAGTGAGGAGACAACCGACAAATGAGAGCCTTTGTTACCTGTCCATCTGACAGAAGACTGATCTCTACAGTATTCAGGAAGGTACTAAGAAACCAAGTAGCCCAACTCATAAATGAGATAATGAAATGGAAAGAATTCTCAAAAGAATCGTGAATGACCAATACATATTTAAAAACATTTAACCTTGCAAGCCATCAAAATGAAATTGAGAGTCAACCTCACACAAGTCATAATGGCAGTCATGGAGAAAACAAGCAACAATAAGTTCTGTGAAGCATATGAACAAAAAGGGACCTTTATGCCCTGCTGGTAGGAGTGTGAACTCGTCCAGCCGCTATGGAAATCAGTATAGAGGCTTTAAAAACTAAAGATGGATCTACAGTACCACTCGGCGATACTGCACCTGAGCATTTGCTCAAAGGACTCTAAGTTAACACAGCAAGGAGATACCTGCGTGTTGGTGTGTATTGCAGCACCATTCACAATAGTTAAGTGATGGAGCCAACCTATAGGTAAAAAATGTGATGTGTGCACAATAGGAGAACAAATTAATGGTATTTGCAGGAAAATAGATGTGAAATGACTATATTAAATGAATTAAGCCAGTCTCATCAAGACAAATATCATGTTTTCTCTCATATATGGTTCCTATATTTTATATAAATACATAAAATATTAATTATATGTGATATGAAAGTTGAAGCTAAACTGTAAAAAGAAACAGAGAGACTAGGGGAAGGGAGTGAAGGTAGAAGGTAGAGGGGTGAATGAGGAGAAAATAAGTAGAAGTATCAGGGAGAGCATGCTCGATTTATAATATATGCTTGTATGAATTGTCCTTATGTAACACACTACCATATATAATGAATATTTGCAATGACACTTTTTCATTGAAAATAATTTCTCATATGATATCTTTTGATCAGTTTCCCTTCCCTCATCTCCTTCCAGATGCCCCCTACCTCCCCATCCACCTAAATCCATATCTTATTTCAAGCTTTAGAAAACCAACAGGCAAAACAACAACAACAAAACAAAAAACAAACAACCACTACCAACGAAAAAATTTTAAAAAAGAAAAAGGAAAAAGGAAACACACACACACATACACACCAAAACAAATAAAATCACACAATCTGAAACCATAATATACAAGCAAAAATCTTTAAAAATGCTCAAGCAAGACAGCATGAGACAACGAAAAACTACAAAAACTGCCACTGAGCTCATTTTGTGTTGACTGTCTACCACTGGGAATGGCCCCATCCTTAAGTAGAGTTGGTATGCTCAGTGAGACACCATTCGAGAAAACTAATTTTTCCTTTGCAAGCAGTTATCAGTTGGAGATAGCTTCTGGATTAGGGATGGGACTTCATGTCCACTTCCCCCTCTCTATGTCGGGACCCCACCTGGCTTGAACCTGTGTCAGAACACGGTCCAAGCATGGAGTCACATGAGAATTTTGAGTGCTTGTGAGAAAACTCCAAGAAATCAAGACAAGAGTCTTGTGATCTCGGTTTCTTCAAAAACATGGAATTGTTCTTGGAATGTGTAAAATGCTCCTCTCGGGAGTTGCGGATAGGAGTGAGTTTACTTCGAGTTTTTCATACAACTGGCTATTGTTATTTGTTTATACGCCTCTTTGGAAAAAACATGATCTTGCCACATGTGGCTTGCCTGACACGTGCAACTTGACCTTATAATTGCACAGTTTACTCATGTGCAGTTTACTCTTCCTAACCCTCAGAGTATAAATTACGTGATGCTTTGAATAAAGTTGGCTATTGCATGAGTCCTCCTCCTTTTAAGGCTCCATCCTCCCAGGTCCCACCACTGCTGGGGGGCGGGGAACACCTGTGCAGGCTGTGTGCATACTGGCACAGTCTCTGAGTTCATATGTACATTAATCCTGTTGTGTCTGGAAGACACTATTTCCTTGGTGTCATCCATTCCTTCTGGCTCTTATAATTTTTTTGCCTCCTCATCTGCATAGTCCACTGAGCCTGGAGGGGAGAGATGAAGACATCCCATTTAAAACTAAGTGTTCCAAGTTCTCTCGCTCTCTGAATATTGTACAGCTGTGTGTCTCTGTATTAGTTGGAAGCAGAAGAAGCTTCTCTGATAATGGCTGAGAAAGACATTGTTCTATGGGTATAGTATAATGTCATTAGAAGTCACTTAAGTTTATGTTCCTTTAGCAGAAGAATAGTATGTGGTTTTCCCCATAGCCCATGGCCTATCTAGTCTTAGGTTCCTGGCCACCTGAGCAATGTCAGGCATGGAGTCAATGTCATGGAGTGGGTCTTAACTCCAATCAGATAGTGGTTGGTTACTCCCCCAATGTCTGTGCCGCTATTGCATCAGCATATCCTGCAGGCAGGTCACCCTTGTACGATTGCCAGGCTTGTAGCTGGGTTGGTGTTTACCTTTCTCCTTTGGTAGCATGAAGAGTACCTTCCAGTACCATGAAGACAAATCAGTAGGGGTGAAGGCTTTAGGTAGGCACCAGCTAAATTTCCCTGTGTTCAATGAAATATAAAGATGTTGTCTTCAGCAACAGGGTCTTACCATCAGTTTGTGGAGAGTGACTAATAATAGCCTTGGCAAATAACCTGAGTTGTTTGGAGGTTTCCCTGAGGCCCCTTTGGCCAACAATGCAAAACTTCTGGCACTGGAAGTTTTACTTGGTGGTGAGAGATGTCTAGTTGGGGCCTTGTCTCCTCCATTATTTGGTGACTCCATTTATATTTCTTTCATATATGTGTATATTTTAAGAAGCTTCTATTGTAGTAAGTTTCCATATGCCCACCTCAAATGGCCCTTAATTGTCCCTCCTATATTCCCTCTTTTATCCTTCTCATCCCTCCCCTTCTCCATTTAATCCTCCCATTTAAATATCCCCCCTGTCCCTCCATAACTATATATTATTTTTCCTCTTTACTGGAGATCCTCCCCTTTCTCCTAGTCCCTTACTCTACACCTGACCTCTGTGGTTCTACAGACTTTGGCATGTCCAATGAAAACTTAAAAGCCAATATTCACATGTAAGCAAATACATATGTTTATCTTTTGCGGTCTGGGTTACTTCACTTGGGATGATTTCTTTCCATGTGCCATGCATCTACCTGTGAATTTCATTTTTAAAATCTGTTGATGGGTATCTAGACTGTTTCCAGTTTCTGAACATTATGAATAGAGCAGCAATGAACATGGATGAGCAAGTGTCTCTGTAGTGGGAATATAGAATCCTTTGGGTATAGTCCCGGGAGTAGCATAGCTGGATCTCGAGGTAGATCTAGTTCCTGCTTCTGGAGGAACTGCCACACTAATTTTCACAGTGGCTGTACAAGTTTGCACTCCCACCAGCAAAGTAAATTTCACTTGTATTTCCTTGATGACTAAGGATGTTGAAAATTTCTTCAAGTGTTTCTTGGCCATTTGAATTTCATCTTTTTAAGAACTCTATGTTTAGTTCTGTACCTCATTTTTAAATTGGGTTATTTGTTTTCTTGATATCCAGGGTTTTTTTTTTTTAGTTCTCTATATATTTTGAATATTAGATATATATTTAGATATTGGATGTATAATTAATAAAGATCTTTAACCATTCTGTAGGCTGCTGCTTTGTCCAAATGACGGTGTCCTTTGTCATACAGTTTCATGAAATTCCACTTATTAATTGATGTTCTTAGTGCCTGTGTTTTTGGTGTCTTGTTCAGAAAGTCATTTTCTGTGCCAATGATCTCAAGGCTATTCCTCACTTTCTCTTCTGTCAGGTTCGTTGTATCTGATTTTATGTTGAAGTCTTTGATTCATTTGGAGTGGAATTTTGTGCAGGTGATAAGTATGGATCTATTGCATTCTTCTATGTGCAGACATCCAGTTTGACCAGCATTCATTGAAGATGCTGCCTTTCCCTGGTATATATTTCTGGCTTCTTTATTAAAAATCAGATGCCCATAGGCATATGACTGTGCGTCTGGGTCTTCAATTTGGTTCCATTGATCAACATGTCTTTTTATGACAATTTTATGCTGTTTTTATTACTGCAGCTCTGTAGTACAGCTTGAAATCAGGAATGGTGATACCTCTAGCAGTTCTTTTATTATTCAGAAATGGTTTAGTTATCCTGGCATTTTTTTTTGTGTTTCTATATAGAGTTAAAAATTGTCCTTTCAATTTCTGTGAAGAATTGTGTTGGAATTTAAATAGGAATTATGCAATGATATTTTTGAAAAAAAAATACATCTCTGCTTCCTCCTGCAAATGGTCTTTATTCATGAACAAACTAGAGTCCTCTTCTCTAATAAAATTGCTATTCTCTTTTGAAACCATTTTAATAAAGACCTTAGGGTTTTTCAAGTAATATAAAATCATACATATTCATATATTTTATATAATATAAATTCATATATATTAGTTTGCTAATGCGAGAAAATCTGAGTGGCTGTAGTAAAGATTCTAGGCTATCTCATGAAGATCAAGATCAAGTTGACCGAATGGTGGCTCTCTCTTGAAACACCCATGCCAGCTGTAAGGTATGCATGTCCATTTTTTACGTGCCTCCACCCCACCCCCCATGCCCTTGTTTAAATGTTAACATCTTTCCTTAATAAACTCCAAATCTTGTTTAAGAATGATTAATAGTAAAGTAGGCCTTATGAAAAAGTAGAAAGAGGAACTGGCCCCAGCAGTAAAATCGCAGCCAAATGTATGCAGAATGTGTTGATGTACTGGTTATTTTCTTGATGCTGTGGCCAAGTATTTGCCAAGAATCAACTTAAGGGTAAGAAGGGTTTGTTTTAGCTCATATTTTGTGAGCTGCCCACTAGGTACTGGGATTCGAACCTAGGTCTTCTGGAAGAGCAGCCAGTGCCCTTATCCACTGAGTCATCTATCCAGCCCCTTATCTCGTATTTAAGTGGGTATAATCTATCATAGCGTAGAAAGCATTGCAGCAGGAGCATCATGCATTGGTCACATTGTGCTAATAGTCAGGAAGCAGAGAGCAGAGGGAAGCAGGGCCGGGTTACAAAACCCCAAGGCCCTCTCCAGTGACCCACTTTCTCCAGAGGCTCTACCTCCACACCCTTCCCAGACAGTACCAGCTGGGGAGCAAGAGTTCCAACACGTGGATCTGTAGTGGCCATTTCACATTCAAACCACTACAGCTGGCATTGACGCCTTCATGCAAATACTAACGCCACTTACCCCAGAGGCCAAGTGGCTGGACTTGTCAAATAACAGCTATGTCCCTTGTCTCTTTCCTATTGAAACTGAGCCCTAGCTGTGACCCACAGAAGCAGCTCATATAGAATGGCAATGTGTTTGGGAACTATTCATTGCACAGAGTTGGTGCTCAGTCCATGCTGATACACAGCTGATGGAGTACAAATGTCAATCACCATCACATTGGAACTCTGTGGAGAGAATTATTTTGCAACTGGCCGGCAGGGTTTTATGAATCTGGAGGATCCTTTCCCCTTTCCAATCTTTATAGCGATCCTTATGAGTGTTGACTTATGATAATTAGCTTCTTGTTTGTAGAGATCTATATTTACACCTCAAACACTGTCTCTTTCAGAGTTCTGAATTATTCTGTAAACTCTGTTTATTTGCTTTCTTTAGACCACAGTCCTAAGAATTTCTGGCTTGTTTGCACATATCACCAAGTATTTTTTTTAGACTAATTTAGTGAAATATCATCAGGAAAGAGGCAACAAGCTAAAGTAAGATGAGAGAATGGTTTACATTTAATTTCTAATAAGGCTTTAAAAATATCTGCCCATCAAGAGATGACTATCAATGTTGCTAAGAGATGTTTATTAAACTGATAAAAATGAATATTGTCTTTTAAAAGTCAAACTGCCTTTATCTGATCTCAAAGGTGAGTTTGTAAAATTAATCCCTCTGGTGTTTGCTTGTCATCCAAGCAGAGCTTTACTTCTACCCACACCCACTGGATTTTCGTTCAGCTCCAGCAAGCTTTGGCAGTAGCTCTATCAGAGGCTTGGAACGAGAAACCCTGCCGGCAGCACTTAGGCATCGGAGTCGGGCCAGGAGGCTGGATTGGGCTAACATTTAAACAGAACAAACTTCAAAAGCAGAAGAATCACCACTGCTACACTTCTAATGCCATTGAGAGCTTCAGATAGGGAAGCACCCCCTATATGTCGCCCATGTGCTAGGGAGTGCAGATACTTTTCATCTATTTTCCCACAAAGACTTACCGAAAGCCTTTTTTATGGAAGGCGCTATACATGCTTCGAGCAAGAGAAACAAAGGACTCTTGCCTTTATGAAACTTAATCTAGCACGGGGGTCCCCAAATGCACTGTTGGCACCTGCAGGTCCACGTGTGGAAATGCAGTAACTCTTTGTGTATGCTTGTTCTCGTACAAAACAGTGACCGTGAGGACTTCTGGGAGAGCAAGAGAATGCCTAGAATCACCTGGCCCCACGCATATGCATCAGCAAAGACAACAGGCAATGTGAAGAGCTTCTCAGCTCTCACCCTGGGCTCTTGGCATACATGATGCACACTGGGGGCAGAATGCCTCTCACCTCTTAAACAAGCATCCTCTGTGTCTAAACTCCTGACTCTGTATTGTGCCTTTCTGGTTACCCCAGCTCAGAATGGTCTTGTTATTTCCTTAGTCTCCACTCTTGTAGTGCTTGGACTTAATTATATACTCCCTCATAGTGGTGTCAGATTTGTGGATGTCTCCTTACGCTTCCTGAGGGAAGGAACTACAATTAATGTTTCTTTATATGCCCCCTGGCCCATCGTCTGGGGCAGACAGGAGTTCCATAACCACTGACTAAATGGGTATGGTTGCTCTGCCCAGGTTAATATTAAGCTTAGTTTGCATTCTCAGGCCATAAACCACCCAGTAATTAGAGGGCCATTTAGTAAGAGCAGCCCTGCTTGGAGCAGTAATGGAACAGAACTTGTCTGCTGGCTGGAGGAAGTAGAAAAGACCTAATAAAAAACATCTGATAAATTATATCAAAAACTGATCTGGAGGACACCAGAGCTGGAAGTTTATACAGAAGTCATTTGATGTCCAACCCTCTCACTTAGCTAAAAGTAAACTGGTGTTGAAGCTTATGCTAGGTCACACTGAGTTAGTTAGTGATAGAGTTGGGAGCTCAGGCTGGGACTTCAGTTACTAACCGAGTCTGTGTTGGGTAAAGAGTTAAGCTTAGAAGCCAACCAAATGGAAGTCAGCCTGGTGTTCGCTAAGTTCTCATAAGAACAACCACCAGCGGCTAAAATGCTTTCTTGTGCTTCTAGCACTGAGGGAGCCATTTCCTGTTGGTTATTTCATTTCATCTTTCCAGTGCATAGGAGGGAAGTACTGATTCAGAGTTCTACCTGATAACTATAACAAGATACGTGCGCGCGCGCGCGTGTGTGTGTGTGTGTGTGTGTGTGTGTGTGTGTGTATGTTTGTGCATATGCATGTATGTGCGTGTGCTTTTGTTTGTGTGTGTGCATAAGCGTGTATTTGGGCGTGTGTGTGCGTGTGCTGTTGTTGCTTTTAGGCAGTAGGTGTTTTGTTTTGTTTTGTTTTGTTTTGTTTGTTTTATGGTGAACTGGAGAGAGACAGCCCAATAGTCTTTTTTCCCTTGGAAATGGGACAGTTGTGAGATGCCATGTGGGTGCTGGGAATTGAACCCGGGTCTACCAGAAGAACAGCCACTGCTCCCAACCACTGAGCCATCTCTCCAGCCCTAGGCAGTAGGTTATGCGATGTCAGACTTTGGCTAGGAAAGTCAGAGACCTACAACAAAGGTTATTAGGAATGACTAACTAGGTTTTGGGGCCCTGGAGAAAGCTGCTGCTCACAGGTGGAATTCCTCTTCCAGAAAACCAGCCCCATTCTTACATCCTTGCACCCAGATTTTATCTAGAACACCCTCTTAAAGTCAACTGGTTAAGGACTGAACCGCATCTACAAAACAGGCTTACAACACTGAAGACAGGATTCTCACTAAACAGTGAACTAGGAACCACTACTCTAAACTAGTTCTCCACACATCAGGCTGGTAAGTGGCAGAGCTGGACACCCAGACTGCAGTGCTTATTTCTGTAACACGTGTGTGAGCTACCCAGTGTGACCACTGTGTGCAAAACTCAGGCATGTTCTTATGCTGCTGTGAGTCCTGCGATCTTTTCTCTAAGAGAAAAAAAATCCATGTAAGACACCATGCTGATATGTGAACTCAAATGAGGAAAAGTGAGCTGTTAGTTCACACTAGGGACTCAACAAATGTTAGTTTTCTTCCCTTCCCTTCTGGGCTACCTCACACTCACGAAGACACATCTGTGGGATTGCTTCAGGCACCTGGGCTCACACGTGGGCTTCCCTCTGAAATCTTATACAACCTTTATAACTGCAAGGAGTAGCAGCACATCTGCATGCTCTCCACATAAGCTTGGGCAGCCTTCCTGTTCTACCCCATATCCCGGTTCCGCCTTGACCCCCAGTACCTAGAAGTTTGATCAGCCAGGGGAGAGGACAAATTGGCTCCTTTAGCTCTTGTCCTTGACTCTTGCTTCAGCCATATCTGAATTCAGATCTCTTTTCTAAGAAGAGAGAAAGAGAGAGAGAGAGAGAGAGAGAGAGAGAGAGAGAGAGAGAGAGAGAGAGAGAGAGAACTTTTGTCATTGTATAGTACGCCTAAGAAAGTGTCTCTGTGTTGGACATCTCATTAATACGGGCCCAGAATTTACTAATTTACTACTTTTTAGAACACTGAAGGTTGTGTACAAGAAAAAAACTGGATTGATCTGTTGCAAATTCTTACGTGTCCGTGGACTTGAGTAGGACAAGAAGTTGAGTACTCCTATCCAGCTCTCAAAACAAGGCAGTCACAACCGTAGGTCCAATAACCAAATGGTACCTACCATCTGTCCAATTTCAAATTCAGCAATTTTGTGTCTTTGTGGCCTTGACAGTAACTGCTCCGAATGGAAGCACTCCTGACTGGAAAGTCACATCTGTACATTTTCCATGTTACCGATCTCTGCCTCCTAGTGGGAGAATCGCTATCACCTTACCTGCTTCTACCTGCTGTTCCCAAGTTTATCTAATGATAGCATCGCTACAGCTGATCTGGGTGAATCTCAAAGATATTCTGAGTTCCAAATACATCCCATCAATGTATATTGATGTATATTGTTCCCCACTCCCGTTCTCTACTGTAATTATTCCAAATGTTTTTCTATGTCCCCCAAACCAAACCCTGTCCAGAGAACTTGCAGGTTACCAGACACAAACCCCTCCTCTTCCTGGGTAATTGGTTCCTTCTTCCTCGTCAAAGCCTCCTGTCCCTGCCACTCCCCATGTTTCGTTCACTTAATTCTCAGAACAGGCATTTGTTCTTACTGCAGGACCAGCCTTCATCTGTGGCCTGGCATTCTGGGTGAACTGACTGTTCACCCTCAGATCCACTTCACGTTCTTTAAAGGGGTTTGGGTCTTATCAATCAGGAAGGGAGGAGGGAGGGAGAAAAGGGAGGAAGGAATGGAGAAGAAAGGAGAGAGGGAGGAAGGGGAGACTATTAGGGATGGAGAGAATAAGCTTCTTGCTGTTGTTGGGTTCACTCATCTCTCCATACAGCTTTCTCAGGAAGCTGTTCTGTGCTGCAATTTCTCATCTGTGCTATGTGAATACACTGGTCAATTCTGTGCCCCTTCGGTTCTGCTAAATATTGTCAGGACCAATGGAGACTTTCTTCTGCAAGCTTTGTTAGTGGGAGATGTTTCCTGCTATCTCCTTTAAAAATGTTTCCTGAACCCCAGGACACCACAAACACCTCATTCTGACTCCCTACACTTTCTGGGTTTTGTGCATTTGAGGTCATTTCCATCACCATCTCTGCTGACCTGTTAAGCATCAGATGGTGTTGAAACTTCTCTTTCTCAAAGCCTTCCTTGAATGTCTGAATGTCCTCTCTTCTTCATACCTTCTTTTTTGTCCATCTTTCTGTTGTTTTATTAAAAGACAAGTTTTGGCTAGAATATCTTTTGAGCTTAAGCAATTTTCAAATTGAGTAAGAGTAAAAAGTCTCTTCCCAAGTATAATAAATGGAAATGTTTTCAAGTGTGGTGACACCTTATTAATCTTACTAATATCAAGACCGTTTTATTACGCATTGCATTATTTTGGGGTTATTACATTTTTTAAATCAATAGGCTTTGCCCCAAGACAATGAAACTCTTGAGAGAAAGGAAGAGAGTGTGTGTGTGTGTGTGTGTGTGTGTGTGTGTGTGAGAGAGAGAGAGAGAGAGAGAGAGAGAGAGAGAGAGAGAGAGAGAAACACCCAGTGGGGTGTCTGACTTTTAATGCTTACTCAATAAGAAAACATTTTGAAATTATTGAATGAATGAATACTAAATTAAGGAGGTAGTTAGGAATCCAAATTCAAATGAAGAAACACGGTTTGACCAAGTTACACAGCTACTCGGAGAAAAATCAGGAATTGAATCTGGTCATTGTTACTATGCCTGTATATATATTTAAAGCTCTTTTAAAAACATTTTAAGCTGGGTGGTGGCGGCACAGGTCTTTAATCCCAGCACTCAGAAGGCAGAGGCAGGTGGATCTATGAGTTACAGAACAGTCAGAGCTACACGGAGAAACCCTGTCTCAAAAAACCTAGACAAATAAATAGATGATACATAGATAGATAGATAGATAGATAGATAGATAGATAGATAGATAGATAATAGATTGTAACTGTATACAATAGATTCTGATCACAGTTTCCCCTCCCCCATATCCTCCCAAATCCTCCCCACCTCTCTACCCATCCATCTCCAACATTTTGTTCTTTTTCTCTCTCTTTAGAAAATAAACAGGCAAATAAAAATGTATTTAGAAAATGACAAAACAAAAAACACAAGAAACACATACACACAAACAAAAACCATAAAAACACAAAATTGGAAACCATAATATAGGAGTAAAAGACCAGTCAGATGAAAACCGTTCCAACAAAGCAATATGAGACAAAAAAAATCTACAAAAATAATGCTGAGTTCATTTTGTGTTGACTATCCCTGTTGGGTGTGGGCCCTGACCTCAAGTGTGGTTTGTATACCCAGTGGGACTCCATTGGAGGAAATAAATTTTTCCTTTACACATAGTCGTCAGTTAGAGATAGCTCCTGGAACAGGAAGGTCCTCTGTGCTGGGACCCCATCTGGCTTGAACCTGTGCAGGCCCTGTACATACTGTCGTCGTCTCTACAGTTATATATAATTAATCCTGCTGTGACTAGAAGACATTGTTTCCTTGTCGTTCATTCTCTCTGGCTCTTGCAGTCTCTGCCTCTCTTCTGCATAGCTCACCAAGCCCTGACGGCGGCGGCGGGGGTGGGGTGGGGTGTGTGTGTGATGAAGACATCCCATTTAGGCCTGAGTGTTCCGAGTTCTCTCACTCTGAATATCGTACAGTATGGGTCTCTGTATTAGTTCCCATCTAGTGCAGAGGAAGCTTCTCTGATAATGGCTCAGTGAGACGCCGCTTTATGGGTATAGCAGAATGTCATTAGGAGTCATTTAATTGTTATGTTTCTTTAGCAGAACAATAGTAGTATTTGTTTCCCCTAAGCTCATAGCCTATCTAGTCTTGGGTTCTTGGCCACCCAAGCAATGTCAGGCAAGAAGTCTGTGCTGGCTAGTTTTATGTCAACTTGACACAAGCTACAGTCATCAGAGAGGAGGGAATCTCAATTAAGAAAATGCCTCCATAAAATCGGGCTGTAGCAAGCATTTTCTTAATTAGTCATTGATGGAGGATGGCCAAGCCCATTGTGGGTTAATAGTCCTGAGTTCCTTAGGAGAGCAGGCTAAGCAAACTGTGGAGAGCAAGCCAGAAAGCAGCACCCCTCCATGGCCTCTGCATCAGCTCTTTCCTCCAGGTTCCTGTACTGTTTGGGTTCCTGTCCTGACTTTCTTCAGAAATGGACTGTGATGTAGAAGTGTAAGCCAAATAAACCCTTTCCTTCCCAACTTGCTTTTGCTCATGGTGTTTCATCATAGGAATAGTAACCCTACCTAAGACAGGTTCCATCTAATGGAGTGGGGGCCTTAAATCTATCATAGAGTGGTTGGTTACTCTCACGTTTGTGCCATTATTGCACGGGCACATCACTCAGGTAAGTCACCATGTAGATAACAGGATTTGTAATTGTATTGGTGGTCACCCTTCTCTGGTAACATGCAGAGTACCTTCTAGTATCATGAACACTCTTCAGTAGGAGTGATAGCGTTAGTTAGGCACCAGCTTGACTTCTCTGTGTTCAATGAGATAAGTAAGTGTTGTCTTCAACAATAGGACCTTGCCATCAGTTGTGGGAAGAAATGACTAAGCTCTCTTTTTAAAAATTTATTAAAAATATTTCTATATGTGAAGGAGGTGCATGCCACGGCACTATGTGGAAGTCAGAGGACAACTTGTAGGAGTCAGTTCTGTCCTGCCATGTGAGTTCCAGGGATCAAACTCAGGTCATCAGGGTTGGTGGCAAACATCTTAACTGCTCTGCCATCTCAATGCCCCCAAGTCTGTATAACTTTTTATTCACAGCAGCTTCATTGTCTCCTAGCTGGTCAGAGCTCTTTGAATATTTTAGAAGTTTATGTCAAAACTTTCTTTGTTGATAGCATGATGTTGTCACTCTTAATGATGACAGTTTTAGGGCATCTCCTTGGAGACATCTCAAGGACACAGGAAGCATTTCAATGCTTCTGTCCTCAATGTGATAATTATGCTCATCTTTGAAGTTTTCCACATTATTTAAACTGCTTCCCGTCAGCATTTATTTGGCAAACCCTAGATGCTAACATTAATGGAAAGGAGATCAAACTTGGAGGTCTCCGGATCTACCCATTGTGGTTCACGGGTCAGTTTTCAATGTCAAGGGCCATCCTGGAGCCAAGGTAGGCAAAGTAGTTAATTCTGAAAAAAGCCATGTAATGGAGAAGAGTAACAGTGGAGACAGAGTTTTGTGTCCCTCACAATTCAACCAGTAGCTAGCTGCGGATGGCCAGAAGCCATGGAGGCCAGCTACTAAATATTTTGTTGTTGTTCTTTGTTTATTTCTGAACTTGTATTCTATTCTTTTGCTTCCTCAAAGCTAGGGATAGAGCCCAAGAGTAAGGATAGGGCCTTACACATGTTAGATAACTTCTGTAACTGCTACACAAAATTATAAAAAGCCTGTATGTATTGCATCAGAAAATAGATAAGTAAATATATGTTTAAAGAAGTTAATCTTCCCCTACTGAAGGGTACAAAATAAGCGAACTAAATTCATACTATCTCCGTTGTATTTCTTCTAAGATTATGGGGTAGTACACGTGTATTTTTTCTTTCAAAAAAAAAAAAAAAAGGTGCCGCTTTCCTACATGGTAATAGGTACCTGTAGTCCCTATAAGCAAATACAAGAAAAGATGTCTTAATGACCATATATAGCATTTATTGTTGGATTCTAAAGTATACATTTGGCTCTATTTAATGATAAACACATATCTTTGTAGCATTCAGAGGAAAGGGAAAATGTATGCTTTTGACCCTGTTTTATTTACCTGTTTGGAGAGGAATCAGCAACTTACTTGCTGGTGGAGTTTTTACGGAGTGAAGTCATGGCAAGTCTTTCAAGACCGTTCCCTGAATATCCCCTAAGCACGTTCTTACTTCCTCCTCTTTTCATTTTCCACACAGTTTCCCTGTGCAGTGTCTCCTGCCTTGGTCTCTTGATTACCAGGTACTTCTTGTGCAACTGGCACTATGCTGTAAACAACTACGGTCTCTGCTCTCAGCGAACCTATTTGGGAACAGGAGGTCAGGTGTGCGGGTGTATATCAGAGCCCAGTTAGTGCCACAGTGTCCGTAAGCCCCAAGACAACAGAACTCACTAGTGGTCAGTCATGGAGGGAATGAAGAAAGGCTGCCCAAGGGCAGCACCTGGCCTGGGTCTTGTGGACATGGAGGAGACAGGCTGATAGGATGGAGCTGATAAAGGGAGAAACAGCTGTTCTGTTCTCAGTCAATGGCGGGGGGGGGGGGGGCGGGGGGGGACGACTGTTAGGAAACTGGAAAGACTTTGGTGTGGCTAGAGTAGAAACTCCAGGCATAGAGAGTTGGTGTCATGAAGAGTATGGTAAGGCCAGACAAGGGTCTGAGCAGGTAAACAGTACAGAAGGGGTCCCGAAAGCAGTCCCCAGATGCCTTTCTACTGAGAATGTATCCAAAGGCCCCTGGAGATCATGGCTACTTTCTAAATTTGTCTTGTTCTCCAATGACCCTGGGAGAAGCATGGCCTCAGAGTCCACAGAGCCTTTCACCCTCTACCCAGGGACTGAGGCATGGACAGTCGTCCCCTCCCACCCTCTATCCAGGGACTGAGGCGTGGACAGTTGTCCCCTCCTGCCCTCTACCCAGGGACTGGGGCATGGACAGTCGTCCCCTCCCGCCCTCTACCCAGGGACTGAGGCATGGACAGTTGTCCCCTCCTGCCCTCTACCCAGGGACTGAGGCATGGACAGTCATTCCCTCCTGCCCTCTACCCAGGGACTGAGGCGTGGACAGTCGTCCCCTCCCACCCTCTATCCAGGGACTGAGGCATGGACAGTCGTCCCCTCCCGCCCTCTACCCAGGGACTGAGGCATGGATAGTCGTCCCCTCCCGCCTTCACCAGGAACTTGTCCTCAAGCGTCTTGATCCCAGATAAGAGCAGCCGTCCTGAGAATGCACACAGCGCAGGCCTTTGCTGTCTCTCCATTCCCATCAAGACCAGCCCTCAGAAGCCACCCAATGTCACCTTAAGCTGTGTAATAACAACCACCTTGACCACAATGTGGCTGTGTACTCAGTGAGCAGGGACTAGACACACAGACTCTGACCTATATCTCATGGTCCACTGCTGCTGCTATTTGCTTAGTAAATCCTTGCATACATTTTAACTCCCCTGCGCTATAATTTCATGATAATGGTTTGGTGCTTGGTAAACATGTACAAATAACCATTACAATGGGGTTCTATGGCCAGGGAAAAGCAAAGGCAAGAATAATAGCACAGAGTGAGTACGTGAGTATCACTTTACCGAGCGCTTGCTGAATCACAAGTCCTAAGTGTAGCAGTTTAAATGTATTATCTCATTGAGTATTTAGGACAACTTGCAATAGAGATACTGCCTCAGGTAAGGAAACTGAGCCTAGGAGGTGCTGAGTACAAAGAGTAGCTTTCTGACTGCAGCTGCTCTTTCTCATTTGCTACAGCTGAGGCCTGTGGAACGGAGCAGGAGAGACTGCTCAGTTTCAACAACAAAAGATTTAAATCTGGGAGAACTCAGTCTATGGACCCATTCGGTGGGTCACACGTTTGCCCTTGACATTCTGACCACCATGGCCACCCCTGTACCCAATGGCCCCTCTCCATTCTCCACAGTTATTCTGGTCCTTGCCTAAATCCTTTTATATCCAGCTTGGTTATCAACACACCAGGAATGCACTCTGGCTTAGCAAGAAGACCAAAGACTGGGCTTCAGTGCTTAATACAAGATGTTACGGCAAGTGCACACAGTTAGTGTGCTTTCCTGCAGTGTAGACCTCAGCCTTCCTATGAGCGAGGAGAACTCTTTTTCAGTGGGGTTGTTTACAAGTGACTGCTTGCTACCTTGAAAAAGCATTAATTTATTAATGTACTTTGGCTATCATATTTTCAGAAGCTCCTCTTTAATTATTAAGCATGAATGTGTTTGAAAAGCCCTGTTTTGTTACATCTGATCTGGGCACACACTTTAATCCGTGATGTATGAAGTAGAAGGCGGTGTTTTGTATTTAGTATAAGAATAAAACTACTACAAAGTAAGCTTAGCACATTCTGAAAGAGGATAAATGAAATCAAAAGAATACATAAAAAGTGAAGAAAAGGCACCCTCCTCATGTCCTGCTGTTTACAAACATAACAGTTTATAGTTAAAAGTAATAAACTTAAATACACTTGGCTGTTTCCTTTTGCAACATCTTTATGTCACTCATTAACAATGGTTAAATGAAATCCAGGCATTTTGTCAGGATCACGGGGCAAGAGCTCAGCCCACCCCGTGAGTGGGAATGGTAAAGGCAGGAATTTAACTGTAGTGTTAGCAAAAAGTTTGAGTGTGTGCACATTTGACGAGTTGACAGTCCTGGGTGCTCACCCAATGCCCATCTGCTTTTCATCAAAGTGTGCCCCTGATCCACAGGGCTCCTGGGTCATAGTCAGGGGAGTCTGTGATACCAGTTGCCCCTGGCAAACACTTTGTAGCTATTTCCTCACCAGGCCCCTGAGCAAAAAGTCCTCTCACTGTAGGAGGTGCCAGAGCATGAAACAATGTTATCATTAACAAATCTAGTATCAGCTGGCCTTTTATATATTTCTCCACATAGGAAAGTACCTAGAAAAACCCAGAAAATGTGGCCCTGAATTTTAATCTTAAATCTGGATAATTAGGACTTCAGTGTCATTGTTTTGGGGGATCTACTCTCCTTAGCTGTTGTTTCCCCAACAGGCACAGGTAGACTTTATTCCCCACACAGATAATATATATGTCTTACATCATCTATTTTCTTCTCCTCCCTTCCCTTTCTTTTCCAGTGCTGGAGATCAATACTTTGCATGCCTTTTACATAGGCAGTGGATCATGTAACTCCCTAAAGGATCATATGGAACATTCATTAATAGCCACCGATATCTGCAAAATGAAACCTATTCAGAATCAAAACAGAGCAAGGTGTAAGTTTTCTGCTTGGAACATCACACAGTACATAGTGAAGGAAATCTGACCTCTGGCATTTGCAAAATTATTTGCAAAATTGTTTGACTGTGTAATATCGAATTGTCAGCAACATATGTGCAGATAAACCCAGGGGAGCTAAAAACCTTGGTGAGAGGCTCAGAGACTAAGATAACAAATCCATGTCATTAGGAGGAAGACTTGTTGGCTCCCTTTACTTTTTAAAACGTTAACGATGTTTTCTGGGCTTGTAAGTCTTTATTGTTAAGAAAAAAATTTCCTAGCTAAAAATTCATTATACTCAATGAAAAAATTTGATAGAAGCAGATATGCCTTTTTTCTCTTAAGAGCGCGTCCTCACACTCTCAAACGCAACGCAAGCACAGAGATCACCCTTAGCTCAGTCCAAGCTGCGGACAGCCCTCGGCTCTCAGCTCTGTAGTGCAGACATGGCTATTCCAACGCAGACCTCACAAACAAAGTGCAGTGTCTGTGTTTGTCAGAACATGCACAGCCTCTTGGCCACGATAGTTCCTATCTAACAATTTATATAGAAGATTGTTAACGTAGGGACCCCGGAAAGGAGTTCAAGGAAGGATGGGCTTGCTTTGAGAAGAACTGTATTTAGTTTGCCACACATGGAACTTGGCTATAAAGAGGAAAGTGACTCTGGATAGTCGGCCATGAATGTGCAGGTGATTCAGAACCTCTGGTTGTTTCCATTAAGAAAATGATGGCAACAACTGGTGTGGTTGTGGGATTGTCTCCACCACGACACAGCCTGGTTTCTCATCTTCCCAATTTGGGTGTTCTACCCTGATTGCCTTGGAATGTTCTATGCTTGTTTGGGGGTTCGTCGGAAAACTTTCAGTCTTCACTTCTCTGAGATGCTGTCAGTCTCCTAAGGAGGACAGTGCTTTCTGTGCTGAGTAAATGGGAATAGCACCAGAGGGGGGCGCTAGTCCTCTCTCTAAAGCCAAGGGGTCTGCACCTGTCATCTGTCCATGCTGTGCTTCTGTTGGTCATTCTGCTGCCTCTACCTCTGACTCAACACTTAGACTTGAATTGGTCCACTGCATCTTAAAATGAGTTCTTCTCGTGAGGTCTGGCTTCTGCTTTCCAGGTACCTGAGCTCGGGGCTTCAAAACCATCCCGAGGCTCCCTCTTCTTGACACTCTCTCCGCTGGCAGGTCCTGATCATTCTTGCTGTGAACTCCCATAGTCATCCTTTCCATCCCACGCTACCACTACCGTGGCCATTCCAGTTCATTCACCGCATGGTTGGAACCCTGGGGTAGTACCCAAGCCTCCTTTTAAAAAGCCACAGTATTCATTTTCAAGCACTGACTGGATCCTGCTGTACTTCTCACAAGTACCCAGAGCGGTCTCCGTTGTAGGAAAAACTTCAGTGCTCTTTCACTGGTGGGTTAGGCCTCGATGCCAGGCCATCTCGTTAATCCTGTCTTCTAATTCTCATTTGCTCTCAGCCCCAGTGAGTACTATGTGCCCTTCTTCCTTATCCAGGCACAAGCCACCCCTCACCTGGGTCCAAGCCACTTCTTTCATTTAGTAGGCTGGATTCCAGCAGTTCACCTCACTTCTATCATGTCACTTTTTTTCTAGAATGTGCTTAGGGGGTTACCAAGTCAAATTGTCCAACCCACAAACTATTAACTTTAGTCCCCAGAATAGTAGCTATAGAAATTGCAAAGGTCATTTTTAAAGGTCATGTGGTTAACACCAAAAAAAAAAAAAAAAAAAAAGAAGAAGAAGAAGAAAGAAAGAGAAAAGGAGAGCTGTTGACCCTAAGCCACCTCAGGGCAGCTTTACTTCTGTTCTGAACAGCAGAGTATGAACCAGCTTCTCAGTAGAGTGACTCTGAGCAAAAGACTGTCACGTCAATAGCTGAGACCAACCTATCAACCCCTTCCTTTAGAAAGCAAATGATAGCTAATGTCTTTGCATATTTGAGCGACTTGTTTTCATACTAAATAATTTTCTAAAAGTTCTTACAAAAATAAACTTCTCCTTCCCTGAGAGAGTTTTGATTCTGGCATTTATAAGGAAACGTTGCTTTCTAAAAGGAAGTACGGTCACACTTGATTTACAGCACAACACAGGTCACATGGTTGGCTATACTCAAGACATCCATTCACTCCTAAAAGTCTGGTCGTCAATACCCCAGTGAGTACAGGAGAGCAGCCAAAGATACAGCCACCGAATAAAGACCAGGAGTAGCAAGAAGGGATGGGAAAGGAGGAGAAACCAAGTGAGGGCATGTGAGGTGGGGAGGGAGGCTATAAAGCAGCCAGGGAGTCATCGATCTTTCCATGAGTTCCTAGAATTCAAAGGCTACCACAGCTCAGAGCCAAGCACGAGTGTAGGTGTGAGTGTGGGCAGGTGGGGGTACAAAGTGCTCAGAACACATGATGCGTTTTAATATCTCATGATCTGGTCAGGAAGGCTGATGATCAACAAGTCTGGTGGGACGCAAACTTGGTAGAGGTTAAGAGTTCTCCGATACTGTAAAGAGACCACGGACAGAACACTTCCTTCCCCTAGTAGGAGCTGAAAGGTTCTCGTGAGAATGCTGAGACTTGCAGAGGGTCTTTCATGATTCATACGACAAACACGGACGGGACATTCCAGAAAAGGAGTGGTTGTTACTACCATAAACACAATAAAGAATCAATGATGAGAACAGACACAGGATGTGTTGAGAACAGCAAAGTGCCTGCGCTCCCGGAACACAGTTTTCGTGGAGAGGAATTGCTATGCAAATGGGAAAGCCAGGCACCAATAACTCACAACAGAAGAAAAGCTCTGCTCAGGGGCTTGCTTCCAGGCTGACATCCCCAAGCCCCCAACCAGCTTCTGGGAAAGAAACTTGGTACTTCTGCTTTCTCCTATTTAGGACACAGATGAATTCCTAGCTTGTTTACGTTAGACCATATGAGATAATAAACAAGATAAAGAGAAATTAAGCCCTCTGTAAGCTGCAGCAGAGTACCAGGTGGCCACTCACATCTGCTGACATGAACTGTTCCGTGGCAATGGTGAACTCATTAGTGATGTGTCTGAGCCACTGAACACATCTCAGGCTCACAACTCTGGGAAGTATACGTGGTCAGTTACAAACAGAGATATCATCAGAAACATTTTCTTTGAAAACACAAAAAGCCTAGAAATTTGTTTACATTGTCATTAAAGAATAAGTGACTGGGCAGTAGACTAATAAATTAAAATCATACGAAGTCTTCCAGTCATGCTTTGTTTCTTAGCTCTCAGTAATTACTTCTCAAGGTAGAAAAAAAAAAAATAGAGTCAAAATTAATCTCCAGGAAAGACAAACGGATTTTAAAAACATACCTTTTTTCTGTAAAACTAATCATTGTAATTATGGTTCTGAGTTTCTTGGTGTCTAAGATGCTATCCAATCACACAGTTCACCTTTATTATTATTATTATTATTATTATTATTATTATTATTACTATTATTATTACAGTATGAGAGGCTGAGCCTAGGACCTTAATGCATCTTAGATAAGCACTCTACCAGCAAGCTGTATCCCCAGCTCTGGCTCTCAAACTCCAGTCCAGGCTCTGAGTTCTCTAAATACCAGCTGTTTCAACACCTGTTTTTTTTTTAAATTTCAAGACCGAATTATAGCCTAAAGATGCTATCAAGAAAAACTACAAATAAGCCTCTCAGCCACTTATATGTCCGTAAACTGAAAAGTAGCCTAACTGATCGAGATTTATCGACCTTTGCTGGGTTCCCCATGGTCATTTATTCTCTGCATTTTGACCGGTTGTAAATCTCTGTAGAAGCCTCCATCTACTGGAAAAAAAAAAAAAGTTGCTCTTTGGTTAGGGATGAGAGCTATACACGTCTGTGAATATAAGGGTAAGTATTTATAATATAAGTGCTTTCTGCAAGGCTGGAGAGTTGGCTCAGCAGTTCAGAGCACTGGCTGTTCTTACAGAAGACATGAGTTTGGTTCCCAGCACCCACATAGTAGTTTACAACTATCTATAACTCCAGTTCCAGTGTATCAGATGCCCTCTTTTGACATCCATGGGTACCAGGCATGTATCTGGTACACACCCATACACACACACACACAAAACATTCACCATATAAACTAAAATAAATAAATCTAATTTAAGTTTTAAATGCTTTTTATGAACACATTTAAACAAAAATAATCAATAAATTCTAATACCAGTTTTAATAATTTAAAAATTAATACTATACTCTAAAAAAGCCACATAAAGGATTTAGACATTTCAATTACATGTCCAAAACTTTTATTAAAGTATGAGTCTTCTTGATGCACTCAGATGGCCAGCCCTATGAGGCATAGATGTTTGCCTTCAGTCAGGGACTAAAAGGGATCATGAGAGAATTACTAAGATTTGTTATTTTTTGGATAAAACTGTCATGCACTGGATGATCCCTATTAATTCACAATATACACCAGGAGACTACCACATCAGCAATTTTTCTTTTGATAGTATGATTTAGATAATTGTTCCCCAAGAGCCCTTCCCAGCCAGTACTCCTGAGAGATGGTGGCACCTTGAGGAAGAGAGGCCTCCTGGATGGCAGAGGATTAGGTTATGGGACACATACTCTCAAACTGCTATTGGAATCTCCATCTTTTCTTCCCTGTTGACTTCTGAGTCACTGTGCAATGAACAGACCTCTACCATGATTCCTGCTGTGACACATAGCACCTCGGGACCAAAGCAACGAAGCCCAGTGACCGCACACTCAAACCTCAGAAACCATGAGCCAAATCAGACCTCTTCTCCTTTAAGTTGACGTTCTCTGGATTTGGTTACCGTGACGGAAAACTGATGAGCACAAAGTGTGCAATTTATTCATTCTCGATACTGTCAACAAATTCTTGCACCTCATGGAGTCTGTTCTAGAGAGTCAAGCATTTGTCCCTTTCTTCCCATCCTTGTTATCTATAAACTAGCCCAGCCATACCTACCTCTTACTAGACCACTCCATCATCCTAGGGCAGGCCTCCAATCTTATGCCTATCCATTTTCTATAAGGCGGGCACAAGACATAGGTCATCCCCGAGTCTCATTTTCTCCGTGACACTCGCCTGTATGTTTTGATCTGAATTCAGAAGAAAACCTTTCATATCTGACTGTGCTCCCTCTCTATCTCTACCCCTGGCATTTTTTCTTCTCCTTACCTACATTTTCTTACCTACATCACCACCGCTACCATGCAAGAAAGACCAAACCACCCACTAATAATAATGGCTTCTTAGGTGGCAGTAAAAGCCCAGACTTAATGGTTACTAACTTGGGCCTCTCAGCCAGGTCTGTCTTGCTCTCACTCATATCCCAACCGTAATATACTGTGGTCTTTGTAGTTTGCTTCAGTTATTATTCATGACAATTAATTAATAATATCTATTTTTATTTTTAAAATAAAATTGTACAAAATTCAGTCTCATAAGTAATTTACCAGTCGCTCTCATAAGTTCTGGCCCCTAAACTATATTAAGAGGAGGGAATCCTTCACTTATGTTTTTAGTAAAGAGAGTAAGAAGCCTTCCTATTTCTCCTGCCCAGGATCAGCTTCCGGTGTCCCTCAATAAGATATATCATGGATAATTATGACCAAGACAAAAAAGCAATGTGAGAAAAATTGTATACTTTCTAGAAGTCAAAATGATGAAATTTCTCCCTTAATTTAATTATTCCTTCCTGAGAACTTATCACGAGAAATAAAACACTTGGAGGAGTTGATGTCCTTTGGCAAGGCCCAACTTCAGAGAGCTCTCTGTCTGTTTGCTGTGGTGAGTCATTCCAATGACCTGCCATGAAACAACATTTTTCCTCCTAAGAATGGGTGGGAACCTGATCAGCCTGCAGGCAACCTGGCCTGCCTGCTGCGTTACAGCCCCGCCCACCCACTTGCTCCTAGAGGGAAGAAAGAGGAGAAAAGAAGAAGAAGAAACCACCCCCTTTTGTCGTTAGGGCTAAATTTTTCTTGATGCGATTTAATCCATCCCTGGAAAGTGTGAATTAAATAAGAAGATATGAGGTGTGCCCAATGACTTCTAACCCGTGCCGCCCTGGACCTCCCTTTGTTTCTTCTCAATGAACAAACTCCAGCAGAGCACCATATTGTCGGAGCCCTCTCTTGATACGATTCTACCGGCCATGGTGTAACCTTTGCAGGCTTGTTTGCACTTGTCTTAGGGGTTAGGTGGAGGAAACTGGACACAATAATTAATTCAGATTTAATGCCCAGAGGTGCGTCAAGAAACCTGAACTTGAATCTCAAGTTGCAAAGGACACAACTCTGAGAAAACATGATATTCCTTCTCTCCTGGCATTTTGCTAATAGAATTACAAAGCTAAATGGAAGATTACCCCCTGCTGTATTACACTCACTTTAAACACCCTCCACCGCAAGAAGCAGCAACATTATAGGTAAGATGATATTACTGATGTACTTCCTGGATTGGCAATACTACCAGCCCAAACGTGCTGTGAACATTCAAAATGGCCTTCCTGGAGAGAAAAACAGATCCTACTTCTACTCACTACCCCTCCATTAAAGATAGTGGTTGGCAGGACGGCTGGGGTTTTTGTTTGTTTACTTGCTTTTTAGAGACAGGGTTTCTCTATATAACAGCTCTGGCTGTCCTGTAACTCGCTCTATAGACCAGGCTGGCCTTAAACTCACAGAGATCCACCTGCCTCTCTGCCTTCCAAATGCTGGGATTAAAGGCGTGCACCACCACCGCCCGGCTTGTTTTGTTTTGTTTTTATGTGGTTTTGTTTTGCTTCCCTTCCAGTTAGCAATTCTATAATGGAAAAAACAGCATGAATTTAATTGTATGAATAGCTGGGATGACACAGGCACACATTATGTGGACATAAACAGTGAGGCTGGTTTCCTGACCAGTGAGCATGGGGTAGGTTTTAAAAGCTTCAAGGTGTTTCACAGCAGTGAGCAGAGGAAAGTCTCCTGGTGCAGGTCAGTGCTCGACTTCTATCTGCTCTAGCACTGCCACGAGCCTCAGCAGGGTACTGGATCTTTGATGTGCTATACAATCGTCCAGTTGTGTTTTCAGAGTGCACTAACATTCGCACGTAGATGATCACTTCACGAACTTTAGGTGACAGTTATCGAATCCTTGTACAGGAAGAAACATCCAGTTAACTGTCACATGACCTCTCCTCTTTCTTTGAAAATCATAATGTCAATGTATTTTTTTAATTTGGAAAAATAGGGAAGGCATTTTTTAAAGAATCTCTCATTCCTTAGCACTTACATCTCCTGTCAATATCTTGATGAACAATCTCGTGGTTTATTTGTTTACATTGATTCTTCTGTGACAATGACCTGTAATTACACAAGGCATATCATGTCTTCTACTTGTTGAGGCTTCTAAACTCATCTTTGTTCACTCGTGACCCCATTTTAATGGCTGCCTACTCCTACATTAGGTACTGTTGCTATAGCTTGCTTAACCAATAGCCACAGTATTTAGGTTTTTGCTTCCACCCTAACTCCAACACAGGGACTGTTTTTGTTATTATAAAGACGTTTGTAATGATCACCTTTGTGTAGAAGAACTAGTTAATTCCAAAACATATTCATATTCGTAGGTCAGCATGCAAAGTAACTTCCCCATCACAGGGACACTCAGCTAAGGCACCTAGCTAGTCCATTACACCTTCATCACCATTGAGTGTTGTGACATTGCTATATGACATTTCTAGTTTAACAGATGCCTTTGACAGCTCAGAGTTATGTTTTTCATCTCTTGGGCCACTAGCAAATTTCCCTGTAAATTGGTTCAGTGTTTTTACACCTTCTCTCATAATTTCTCTATTTGTGTCTCTTCTCTTATAAATTGACTTTTCCTTCTCTCATATCTTTCACCCTGGTATGGGTGAACTCAACATGTATCACTATGTCTCATATTTGCTGTACAATTTCCTGTTTCCAATTTTGCTGTACAATTGCTGTTCCAATTAAGGTCACACACTAAGAATTTTATATTTTTCCTGTATCTACATCTGCATGTTTGCTTCTTATTGGCTTGTATTTCTTTTTTTAATTAAGAATTTTTTTATTCATTTTACATACCAATCACAGATTCCCCTCTTCCCTCCTCCCACCCCTTCAGCCCCTCCCCCAGCAACCTACCCCCCCAATTCCCTCCTACAAGAAGGTAAGGCCTCCCATAGGGAGTCAGCAGAGCCTGGTACATTCAGTAGAGGCAGGTCCAAGCCCCTCCCTCTGCCTCAAGGCTGTGGTGAGAGGTGTCCCATCATAGGTGGTGGGCTCCAAAAAGCCAACTCATGCACCAAGGATGGATCCTGATCCTACTGCCAGAGGCCCCTTAAACAGATCAAGCTGCGCAACTGTCTCGCTTATGGAGAGGGCCTAGTCCAGTCCCATGGAGGCTCTACAGGTGTTGGTCTAAATTTCATGATTTCCCACTAGTTTAGTTTGGTTGTCTCTGTAGGTTTCCCCATCATGATCTTGATGCCCTTGCTCATAGAATCCCTCTTCTCTCTCTCTTTGACTGGACTCCTGGAGCTCGGCCTGGTGTTTGGCTGTGAATCTCTGCATCTGCTTCCATCAGGTACTGGAGAAAGGCTCTATGATGACAGGGTATTCACCAATCTGATTACTGGGGTAGGCCAGCTCAGGTTCCCTCTCCACTATTGCTAGCATTGACTTGTATTTCTAACCTTAAAAACTTTCCTATAAATAAATAAAAAAATTGCAATCCCTCTTTCTTCTAGATTTTCTTTTTCAAATGTTTAAATTTGTGATTTATCTAAAATTATGATCCATAATGATGTATGGATCCACACTGTTATCCTAGTTGCTGGCAAATAGTCATACTGGTTTGCTGAATATCTGTAACTTTACATAATACAGACATAATTGTGTATTATATAGACAATAGTAAGACAACACACCATCTTACAAAGCTATCTAGCTATAAAGACTTATTAATTAAAGTGATTATAGCTTTGTATAACTTCAATATAGAGGCACAATCCATGTGTCTCCATAATTTACATTTCCTAAAATATCTCTTGGATTTTACCACACAAACTTCATTACCTATCCTTATTTTTTTTCAGTATAATTATTTTGACAATTTCTCCTGTAGAACAGTTTTATTTTTTCTCCTAAAACTCAATATCACACTTAAAACTTATCTAAGATAAGGCTTTACTTATAAAGAAGAATGAGTAAGTCTCAGATCAAATGAAGTTAGTAGACTGTCATAATCAAAGCATAGTGTCATGTGCAGACCGTTCCGAAATAAACAGTGACAACGAATGCATGTGAATGAACAGTTTGTTAATTACCGTGTTTCTTGTTTGGTAGTCCAAGAGCGCTGTTTGAACACTATATACACCACCTCTCTGCCTCTATGTAGGGTGTTTCTGACATGTAGTCATTTTATTGTGTTTGGTTCCGGGTAAAGAAAGCTGGCTAAGTGCTTCAGTTTGACATGCCAAATAGAATTTTTCTTACATTCTTAAACACTGAAGAGGGCTGGACTCCCAGCATAATCCCAGCACTCATGAGGATGGCCTGTTTGTGCCTGTCTGGCCTACAGTGTGGGATACTGTCTCAAAACAATAGGACAAAGAAAAACAAAACAAAAACAATAAAATAAATAAATACAAGCAGAGGAATAATAGGAAATCGGATCCTAGGCAACATTTATGGCCAAGATGTCTGATAAACAAAAACAAATTACTGAAGTAAATAAGAACTGGGTTTTTATTATCTTATAGTACTAGAACTGCCCTTACATTAATATCTATTGTTTTAAAATTTTGTTTTTTACTTTTAACTTTTCTTTTTTTTTTTTTTTTTGTCAGAGCTGAGGACCAAACCCAAGGCCTTGTGCTTGCTAGGCAAGCACTCTACCACTGAGCTAAATCCCCAACCCCTTATTTTTAACTTTTCTTAATTGAACTATTGAGAAAGGTCATGAGTCCACAAAACCACCAAACATTTGAATGCATAATTCCTTGTTTATACAAGAATATTTCTTACACAATACAATCACACAAACTGACAAATGAACACTCATGTCCTACAGCCATCTAATTATGAACTCTACCCATATCTGTCCAGTGTCCCCAAAATATTCTTTATAATAAAAGGATCCAGTCTGGGTCATGGGCTGCATGATGCCCCCTTTCCCACCACACACACCATCTTTATAATCTTGACTCTTTTAAGGAATGTCCTTCAATTTGGGTTTATTTTCTCAATTTTATTACATTTATTTATTGTGTGTATGTGATGTGTTGTGGTGGGGGGTGGGGGGGTGGAGGTGGGAGTGGGGGTGGGGAGGGGGAGGGTGGTCTGTCACACCACAGCATGAATGCGGAGGTCAGAGGACAACTCACGGGAGTCAGTTTTTTCCTTCCCCTTGTAGAATCCGGATATTGAACTCTGGTTATCAGGTTCAGCAGCGAGTGACCTTACCCACTGAACTGTCTTCAGGCCTTGGATTCATCTATTTTCTCATAATTGAATTTAGGATTTAAATTTATAATAAGAATGCCACGAGACTATTCATTGGGTGTTCCCATGCTATTTTTTTTCCACAGAGAAAAAAAATCAGTTACTTTATTGGTTTCATTCTCAGAATTATAAAGTATAAAAAAATAACCTCACTCTCTCTACAACTGGACAAAACAACTAATATTTCTTAATTTTGCTTTTGGTGGGCAGTGAATTAAAAAAAATGGCCCCTTTACCAATAACTATGGTTGTTTAACAAACCATTTCAAAACACTATAGCAAGAACCATTTTCTAAAGCCTGGTTCTCTAGTAGATTGGCAGTACAGGCTGGGGCCAACTGGGCGGGTCTTCCGGGCTGGGCCAGGCTGATCTCAGCTGGGCTGCTCGAGTCTGTGGTCGGCTGTGGGGCCAGCAGGGATGAGTCATGTCTTCACAAACACACCAGACTCTCGAGGCTGAGGCTCAAAATGAAGACATCATCACTTCTGCTATATTCTATTGGCTAGAAGTCAAAAGGTCAGGCAGGTTCAAACTTTGTATAACTAACAGTTTCCATGAGGAGAAGAGCACGTGCTTGTGATTAAATCGTTAATTCAAAGAAGAAACTGCTGTTTCTCTGCTGCCGAGCAGGAAGGTAGCCTCAAAGTAGCCTGTAGCTTGAAACAGCTGATTTCTCTCATGATTGTTTTTATATCATGAATTGTGATGCAAAAATTAAACCCATACTTCATAATTTTATAAGTATTCCACAAAATGAAAGAGATTATTGGGTAGCCAATAGGAAAACAACTTAGACTCGTCACCATTATAAATATTAATTTCAGATAGCATAGAATGTTAAATACTTAAAAGAGAAATCTAGAATATGGAAATAAATTTATTCCATTTATCCATGGAGAAAGTTTCTTAACTTTTCATAAGTATTTTTCACATATAAAATTACTCTTGAAAAAAATTCAGCAGTCCTACCTTCCAATGTGTTTTTAAAATGTTTTTATTCATTTTCTGAGAATTACATTAAATATATTTTGAGCATACTTACCTGCCTCAACGCCTCTCCTTACCCTGCTCTCAACCTCCCATTCCTTCCTACACAGCCGGGAGGTTTCAACAATGAAGATCAAATGCTAATATCTCCTTAGCTAGTGGTGGGATTGCATGCCCCCCACCCCCTACCCCGCACCTCTCACTCTCCCCCTCATGCCCACCCTGGGATTTGTCTGGCTAGAACTTGCATTGGTCTTGTGCATGCAGTCAACAGTCACTGTTTCTGAGTGAGTCTACCCTGTTGTGTCTGAAAATACTGCTTCCTTGAGGTCCCCTGCCTCTGACTCTCACCATCTGAAAATACTGCTTCCTTGAGGTCCCCTGCCTCTGACTCTCACCATCTGAAAACACTGCTTCCTTGAGGTCCCCTGCCTCTGACTCTCCCCATCTGAAAATACCGCTTCCTTGAGGTCCCCACCTCTGACTCTCCCCATCTGAAAACACTGCTTCCTTGAGGTCCCCACATCTGACTCTCACCATCTCTTCCACACCCTCTTCTGCAAAGGCCCCTGAGCTCTGGGCTAAGGAGTGTGTTGGGAAAGCCTGTGGTAGGTTCAAGCACTCCACAGTCTTTTGTGCTCTGCATACTGACCAGCTGAGGGTCTCTGTGTTAATTGCCATCTACTGCCAGGAGAGGTTTCTCTGGTGAGGGTTGATCCCTGTTGAGAGATGATCTGACCTATGGGTGTAGCTAGCAAGAAGTCATTTCCGAGGTGTTGTTTGAAACCGTTTTCTTTTGCTTTTGGGATTATAATACCAATTACACCATTTCTCCCTTCCCTGTCCTCCTTCCAAATCCTTCTGTGTACCCCTCCTTCTTCTCTTTCAAATTCATGGCCTCTTTTCTCATTAGTTATTGTTACATGCACAGAGAGAGAGAGAGAGAGAGAGAGAGAGAGAGAGAGAGAGAGAGAGATCCCTAATATATAACCTGCCAAGTCAGAATAATGTATGTTTTCAGGGAAAGCCATATGAGTCTGTTGCTTAGATATTAGTGGGTAAAAGGACTTGGAACATTTGCCCATACACTTTAAAGCCCAGGCCTACAGTGTCTTCCACTGAGGACTTTGTTATCTTTGTGTCATTTTCCTTCTCTATTTCTAATTCTTCATCTGTAACTATGCTGGGCTTTGATATTTGCAGAACTGAAGGTTCATGGCTATGTTTACATTGGAATCATCCTGAAGGAACACGATGTGAACAGGATCATGTCTACCCCAAGGCTACTCTTCCTGGCTGACTTATTAGCAGCTGTGTACAGCTACCTGAATTTCTCCGGGCCTTTCATCTCATAACTTTCAACCTTTTTTTTATTAATAAGATAGACAGTTTTTTTTTCAGTCAGGTGATAACTTCAGTTCAATTAAGTATGATTTAGAATTTGGGAGTTTGTTATTGATCTAACTGAAATTCATTTTTCACTTATAAACCAAACCACTATGTCCAGGGGTCACATAAAGGCACAGTAGAGCTCCTGGTGTTCCAGGGACAAGAAACAATACAATGGAGTGCTTCCAGAGAACATAGCTCCATAAATTGTCAAGAACCTTGGCATTTAATAAAGGTTACTTAACAACTGTCTGTTATTTCATATCTCAGTCCAGAAATGCACAGTAAATATCCACTGTGTCAAGGTCCACTAAGGCCTTAGCCACGGTTGCACAATCAGATATATTGCATAATCAGTAACATTGTCACAGTTACTACATACCCAGCTCCCTCCACCATAGGAATCCTGGGCTTCTGCTCCCCAGTTGGAATTGATGGCAAGCTATGGTAAAGGCCAGGTGCTGGGAACTGTTCTCCAAGAAGGCAAGACCAAGCTGACTAACTTAGACGATCAGAATTCTAGAGTCCTACTTGATAAAAAATAAATAAGGATCTGGAAATTATGTTCCACTGTTGGTATACAAACATGCCTGTAGTGCTTTGGCATCTGGACTGTGTGTTCTAGAGCCAGACTCTACTATTTCAGCTACACACTTCTCTGTCCATCGCCACTTGTTGAAGAAATATTTGTTAAGTCTCTACAAATCAAGCTCTCCAAAAGTTCACTGGTCCCTTCTTCCCAGTGATCATTGGTTTTGCTTTCTAAAAACATTTATAAGATACATGGGTAGCATCTGTCTTATGACGGCATGGCAGGGGGGAATGAATGGGATCAAGATATATGATGTAAAAGACACATGAAACAAACAAACAAAAGATACATGGATAGGTGTGGTGATACATGTCTATAATCCCAGTACTTGAGAAATAGAGGCAAGAGGATCAGTAATTGAAGATCATCTTCTGCTACATAATGAGTTCAAGGTCAGCCTGGCTGTATGAGACCCTGTCTTAAAAACACAGCTTTGTCACCAGGCAGTGCACGCCTTTAATCCCAGCACTCAGGAGGCAGAGGCAAGCATACCTCTGAGTTCAAGGCCAGCCTGGTCTACAGAGCAAGTTCCAGGACAGACAGGACTGTTACACAGAGAAACTCTGTCTCAAGAAACACAACAAAATGACAATAAGCAACAGTCCGGCCTGGTCAGCACACCTGACCTTAACCCACCCATTCTAACCCAACCTATAGACCTTGCCCAGATCATGTATCCTGTGTGCTGGCCCAGTCTGGTGAGTTCCCTGGACCTTAGCCTGCCTGCACTGTATCCAACCTCTAGACCTAGCTCAGGAAACACCTCAGTGTGCCAATCCAACCTGGTGAGTCAGTGGAACCTCTCCTGCCCGCACCATTTCCAAGCCTCAAGGCCTTGCTCCTACGGTATGCACAACCTATGTACCGGCCTAGCCTGTGTTAGAGACCCCAGCCCACCCACACCATCCTCACATTCCCAAGCATCCCAAGGGGGGTGGCACAGCTTGCACCAACCCAAGCAGATCCATCTGTTCCATTCATGTGCTTTCTTGCTTACCACTTAATTGAAACATCCCTGTTCACTATCTGAAGGATTGATCTACCAACTCCTCATATCTGATGTGAATTGGGCCAATTGGGCCAACTTTAAAAACAACCTGAAATCTCACTCAAAAGAGGGAGCCTAGAATCTCATATCAGATATACATGCCCAGGTCTCATACCAAAATCACAATATGAAAGGCCAGGGCAGTATATTTCTCCCTAAAACCACTAGTCCTGCAGAAATATTCTCCAAAGAGAATTACCTAGATGAGCAGATCTTTAAGATAAACAATCATATACTCCACCAAAGAATTCAAGAAGTTTAAAGAAGACACAAACAGCTCAATGAAAATAGCAATAAAATTACAAGCATACTGCTGAATGAAACATTAAAGACAACTCAGGACCTTACCAGCCATCATCAGAGAAGCTCCCTCCTGCAGCAGATGGGAACATAAACAGAGACCCCAGACAGACATTACAAAGAGAGAGAGAGAAAGAGAGAAGCAGAGAGAGAGACAGAGAGAGAGAAAGAGAGCACTCAGAATACACAGCTTTAAATGGGATGCCTCCATCAATCCCTTTATGGTGATATTTTATTTGTGCTGAAATGTGATTTTATTTGTATGTTAATAAATAAAGGTGCCTGGGGGTCAGAGCTAATGGCAAGCCATAGCAGAAGTCTGGCAGTGGTAGCACACGCCCTTAATTCCGTTCACATGACAGGCAGATCTCTGTGTGTTCAAGGATACAGCCAGCATGGAGACACACGCCTTTAATCTTAATACCAACTATAGAAGACCTGGAGGTCTGTACAGACAGGCAGTGATGAGGAAGTCATGTGGTTGGGTTTACAACCAATGAGAAGGCAGAACAGAAAGTCAATAAAAAGACAGATACACAGGAAGTAGGTCTCCTTCTGAGGGGAATGACGGCAGCGGGTGATAAGAAGGCGGTTTTAGTCTCAGCTCTTAGCTACTGCTCTGACCTCTTGAGCTTTTAACTCTGCATTTGGCTCTGTGTTTCTTATTTAATAAGACCGTTACATCTACATCCCTTCTTCCCTCAGAGAAGCCTGCAGAAGAGGAGGCCACAGGGGATGGAGGACACCAGGAGAACAAGGCCCTCTAAATCAACTGAGGGACTCTTACATGAACTCACAGAGACTCAAGCAGCAAGCACAGTCCCTACATGGATCTGCACCAGGTCCTCTGCGTATACATTATAGCTTTTAGTTTAGTATTTTTAGGGGACTCCTGAATGTGTGAATGGGTGGGTCACTGATTTGTGTGTCTTCTCTTGGGGTTCATTTCCTTCTTGCCTTGTCCAACTTCAATGTGATGTTTTTTGTTTTATGTTATTGTATTTTATTTTGCCGTGTTTTATTGTCATCTCTTAGAAGCCTGTTCTTTTCTAACAAGAGACAGAAAGGGGGTGGATTTGGATGGGAGAGGAGGGGAGGTGGGGAGGAACTGGGAGGAGTAGAGGAAGGGGGAATTGTAATTAGGATGTATAGCATGAGAAAAGAATCTATTTTCAATAAAAAGGGAAAAAACTGAATCCAGTAAAGTAGAAAATATCAAAGAGAACTTAAGCTGAAATTAATTTGGAATTGAAAAGATCAGTACCAGACTACAAAACTCGGGGAAAACCTTACAGATAGAATAGATCAAGTAGAAGATAGAACATCAGGACTTGAAGATAAGGTAGAAGAGTTCAATTACATAAGGAACAGTACAAAGACTAGCACACTACTAAATGATAGATGGGTTAAAAAAAGTAATCAATAAAAAAATAAAAAATGTCCTAGCATTAAATGAAAATGACAATGCAATCTCTAGAACACATTAAAAGCAGTTCTAACTTATAGTTCTAAGTACTTACATTCAAAAATCAGAAAGGTCACAAACAAATGACTTAATAATGCTACTCAAGAACTTAGAAAAAAAACAAGAACAAGCTCAACTCAAATCCAGTAGATGGCAAGAAACATTAAAAATCCGAGCAGAAATTAACGAAATGAAAACAACAACAACAATAACAAAAATACGCAGAATCAACAAAGCTAAGAGCTGGTTCTTTGAGATGATAGCCCAGAAGATAAAGATGACTCAAATTAATAAAATTAGAGATGGACAGGGAAACATAAAAAAAAACCAAACAAGTAAATAAATGGGAATATTTAAAAAGTCTATATTCCATGAAGGAAAAAAAAAACTAAAAGAAATGGAGGAATTTCTAGATCCATCCTAACCCCTAAAGTTAAAGCAAGAGGAGATCAGCAACTTAAGCAGACCCCCAACAAATATGGAAAAGAAAGTGTGATAAAATGCCCATCGGTGAATAGAAGGCCAACAGTCTCATCCAGCTGTAAGTCCTATAAACCATAATAATGGCCAGAAAAGCAAGATACCCCCAAAGGTACTATAGTGGAGGCACTTAAATGTCAGTGGTAACCAACAGCCACCTAACTGGATTTAAGGTTCACTCACTAAAATAGTAGGAAATTCATTCTATAAATCCAGGGCGGGTGAGACCATGGAACCTAGAGGAGAAACTACCACACCACTTCTGAAGATCAGTACAATTTTCAACTATGTTTTACACACTTACACCCACAGACAAGTGCAGCTCTCACCCTCATCAAAGAACTTTCTTTTTGCAGCAGATAGAGACCATTACAGAAAGCTACAACTTAAACACGAAGCAGAGAACAACTGACCATGGGGTGCTCAGCCCAAACTGACGAATCTACAACACAACTCGTACAACTCCAGGCTCAGGAAACATCACAGAAGATGGGCCGGAAAGATAAGAATGGGGATGCTCCATCTATGACAGCTCAGTAATGCGGTGCTCGTGAACAATTGACATCAGTCGACATATCATTGTGGATGGGGGAACTCACAAGTCTCACCCCCAGATGAAGAAATACGGGCAACTAATGACTGCCGAGAGAGGGAGAACCCAGGGAAGAAGTCCTTAATTGGTTTTCCAATACCAAGTGATCAGCGTTAAAAGGAAATGCACACAAGGGTCTGGAGAGGTGGCTCAGGGTTAAGAGCACATACTGCTTTTGCAAAAGCACAGTTAGGTTGCCAGCAGCCTTGTTAGGCATCTCACACCATCTGTAATTCCAGCTCCAAGGGATCAGACACATCTGGCTTCTGCAGATATCTGCACCCATGTGTAAATAAGCACCTACATGTAATTTAAAATAATAAAAATAAAATTTAAAACATGTGCACACAAAACAACACTAGACAGACACAGCAGGTTTCATTCGTGGTTGTGTGTGTGTGTGTGTGTGTGTGTGTGTGTGTGTGTGTGTAACAATAATAATTAAAGAAAAAAAGGTCATAATTTGCGAGGGCCATAATTTGGGGGAACAAGGGAAGAGAAGGAGAGAAGACAAAGAGGAAGGCAATAATGTAACTGTAAAGTTTTAAAAAAAATTAATTAAAAAAGAAGACAAAAAAGAGGCAGAAACATTAATCATTTATCCAGCTCTCAACATGACAAAATAGCATTGCATAATCTTAATGTGAATAGTATGCTTAGCAACAGATGTGTATGGCCTTAGAACCATCCAGATAAGAACATCTAATCATCCTAACAGGCTACAAAGTAGACAAGTGGTTCTCAACCTGTGGATCATGACACCCTTGGGGTCAAATGACCTTTTCACAGGGGTCACCTAAGACCATCAGAAAACACAGATATTTACACTACAATTCCTAACAGTAGGGAAATTACAGTTATGAAGTAGCAACACAAATAATTTATGGTTGGGGGGTCACTATAAAACGAGGAACTGTATTAAAGGGTCACAGCATTAGGAAGGTTGAGAGCCACTGCAGTACAGGGTAGATTAAAAAATGAGGAAGAGAGAAAGCTAGGAAAGTACAGATTAATCACACTACAAGCAAGAAACTCAACATACTTTATTTCTCCAGAAGTATAAAACATGAGTGACAAGAAATGATTCTCTTAAATAAAGCAGCAGTCAGATCAGGAAGGACCTTGGATACCATGTTTCAGGAATTCAATTTTTACCTTAAGAAGAGTGAAGAGATCTTGAAAGGTTTCAATGGAGGGAGCACGGTCAACCAGTGTTTATGAAGATCAGGTCTGGATGACGGGTGGGAGGTAGGTATGTGAGGTCCTGGTGACAACCTACTGTAGGTGTGGTCAGCCCTGCTCTACTTCATCCAGTGCCGTGGCCCTGCTGGGAATGCTATCTGGAAGGAGTGCTGGAGGGAGGAGAAACTCAGCAGTAGCCAAAATAGCTAAATGTGACTCCAAATTTTACGACTCCAACAATTCTAATTGCTTATTCCCAGCTTCTCTGTCCTCTGTCCATATCTCTACCATCTCTCAGAAATCACAGTAGTGATTTCTCTTCAGGCCTTCACATTATCTGTCCTCTAAAATCTGGGAGAGTGTGACAGCTCCAGAAGTCCTCCAGAATTCTTGAGCCTCCTAGGGAAAGCATTATAAATGTTCTCTACTTGGGAGCAGAGAAGGTACTTTGGTAACCTGGCGCATCAAGCATCCTCCTTGAATGTATCTGAAGCATTAGGGACTGTGTCTTCTATAGAGACTCACATCTGACTCATCAAAGAGACCTGATGGTCTTTCTAGGTCTTGAAATCATATGATATTTATTTGTTTATTGCCAAACACTCAAACTTTGTTTGCTCACTTTTAGAGGCTTTAAGCCCAAGATCAAGGTCTTAGCAGGTCTGGTCTCTCCTAAGGGTGTGCTCCTTCACCTGCGGTGGCCTATTTTCTCTCATGTTCTTTATAATATCTCCTGTGGACATGAACATCCCTGATATTTATATGCTCTGAGTTCCTCTTATGAGGGGGGTCATTCCTTACCCAGCTCTGCGTCAGACCTAACATCCTTATAAACCCATAAAAACCTTTGTGATGCATTGACTTCACAAAGCTCTTAACCCATCAAAGGGTTAAGAATGCTGTCAGATAATATCTGAGGCTTGTCTGCCTAGGTGTGACCTGCTTCTCTGATGCACCCACCAATGTGTTTTACAATTGCCATGATCCTGACATTCTTTCTTCTAGGACTAACAGCTTCCTGGAATTGCTCCTGTGGAGGAATGTGGAACCTGGGGTAATCCAGCTCCATGTTCCTAAGCCATGGTTACTCATAATTTTGGCTTCAGAATAAATTATCTCTTATTTAAAACAAGAACAACAAACTTTCCTCTTATGGGGCCACCAGTCAGATTTGGAACCCATTTGTGTAACCTTATTTGATCTGAATCACATCTTTAAAAGCCCTACATCCAAATCCAGTCACTTACTCAGATACTAGGGCTAGGATTTCAACACATGAACTTGAAGAAAAGGATCTAAACCACCCATATAATATAATTCGACTTGTAATATGAAAGGAGGAAAGGCTACTGAATAAGGAAGATAGTTAAAACCGAAACCAAAACCGGTAGTTGTTGATCAACTTGTCAAAGGGTTGTTTGGATTCTAGAAAAAAAAAAAATCAGAGTTTAAGTTCCTTGGAAGTGAGATTGCAGAGTATTTATGGCTCTCGACAATGGCATCGTCTAAGATATTTCTATGGACTCAACTAAATGATACAGAAAGGAAGAACTGGGTGGTGGTTGTCATGATTTCAAAATGCAATGCTCCATAGCTCAGGCTTTGAACTTCTGGTTCCCGGGTGGCAGCAGTCTCGGGAGGTTGCAGAAACTTAGGAGGTGTAGCCTACCCAGAGGAGGAAGATCACTGGGGCATGCCTTTGAGAATCATCATGGGCTCCCAATCTACTTCCTGGCCACCATGAGAGAAAGAAGCTTCTTCACCATACACACATTCCCAACGATTATGATCTCTTGCCTCATAACAGGCCTCCAGTCAAGTGACTGAAAGTTCTGTAACTGTTACCAAAATAAATCCTTCTTCCTCTTAGTTGTTATCTCAAATATATTTGGAACTGGCTTGCTGAAGGAATTTGGAAGAATTCAAAGATGCTAACTAGAGAAGCCATGGTTTTAGCTTCCTCGTTTGGGGCTTAATAAAAAGTTAATAAGTCTCTGCCATGTGAGTCCCAACACAGTTAGACAAACTCTATTTCCTTTTATTTTACTTCTTAAAAAGCAATTATCTTTGGAGTTGATTTTAAACTCATAATACTTCAATAATGCGGACAACAACAGCTAACACATGTTACTAAATACTCTGCCATCCAGCCCTGTTTCTGAAACTACAAGTGCTTTGAATACTGTCTTAGAGTTTCTATTGCTATGAAAAGACACCATGACCATGGCAGCTCTTATAAAGGAAAATATTTAATTGGGGCTGGCTTACAGTTTAGATTTAGTCCCTTATCATCATGGTGGGAAGCATGGCTGCATGCAGGCAGATGTGGTCCTGGAGAGGTAGCTGAGAGTTCTATGTCTGTATCCCCAGGCAGCAGGAAGAGACAGTGCAACATTAGGCCTGGCTTGAGCTTCTGAAACCTCAAAGCCCATCCACCAGTGATACACTTCCTTCAACAAGGCCACACCTACTCCAACAAGGCCATATGTGGTGGCATTGTGTTCCCCAAAATATTGTGCACCCTAATAAATTTATCTGGGGTCAGAGACAGAACAGCCACTAGATACAAAAGCTAGAAAAATGGTGGCACTCACACCTTTAATCCTAGCATTCCAGAGGTAGAAATCCCTCTGGATCTCTGTGAGTTCAAGGCCACATTGGAAACAGCCAGGCATGGTGACACACGCCTTTAATCCCAAGAAGTGAGCCTTTAATCCCAGGGAGTGATGGCAAAAACAGAAAGATATATAAGGCGTGGAGACCAGAAACTAGAAGCATTTGGCTGATTAAGCTTTCAGGCGTTCAAGCAGCAGTTCAGCTGAGATTCATTCTGGATGAGGACTCAGAGGCTTCCAGTCTGAGGAAACAGGATCAGCTGAGGAACTGGTGAGGTGAGGTGGCTGTGGCTTGTTCTGCTTCTCTGATCTTCTAGCATTCACCCCAATACCTGGCTTCAGGTTTGATTTTATTTATAAGAACTTTTAAGATTCCTGCTACAAGCCGGGCGGTGGTGGCGCACGCCTTTAATCCCAGCACTCGGGAGGCAGAGCCAGGCGGATCTCTGTGAGTTCGAGGCCAGCTTGGGCTACCAAGTGAGTCCCAGGAAAGGCGCAAAGCTACACAGAGAAACCCTGTCTCAAAAAACCAAAAAACAAAAGAAAAAAAAAAAGATTCCTGCTATAGCCATACCCCAATAATGCCACTCCCTATGAGTCTAGGGGGCCATTTTCATTCAGACCACCACAAATACCTTGTAAATTTTCCAAAGAAAAGTAAGAGATTGACCAAACGTTTGTCACTACATAGAGCTCATTATTACCCTTCCAGTGGCTAAAAATGCCCTGGTTATCTGTTGCTTCTGCTTTAAGATTGTACAGCTTGAGTATTATTTATCCAAAGTGCTCAGGCCTGGAGTGTTTCAGATTTTAGAGGCTTTTGTTGTTCATTTCTTTGGTTTTGGATTATGGAATACTTGTCTATGTTTCACTTGTTAATCATCTTTAATCTAAAATTCTGAAATCTGAAGTATTCCAAACTGGGCTTTAGGTTTCAGATTTCAAGATGGATGTTCAACTTACACCACATATTTCAGCTTACTGTTATATCAATATTTTACCTTCCATTAATATTTCTCTATTAGTTAAATTATACCACTGCAAAGATGACCCCAAAGTTGGTGATTGACAGCAGTGAAGGCCAGCCTCACACTCACCTATACAGCCAATGGCGGTATGTGTGGTCTTTGCTCAAAGTCAGTCTTTCTGGGAATCCTGGTAGATTCTGTCTGTTGTTATCTGATGCTGAGGCTCACACTGCTCAGCCTGGTGTAGGTGGCCCTCCAGAGCTACAATTCTGCCTCTGTAGATTCAACCAGTTGTGGGCCAAAATTGTTAAAACAATCAAGCAAACAAAAAATATTCACACAATAGTAAAGATAATATAGGCTAGGTATGGTTTGTATGTCTGTAATCCTCAGGACTTAGAAGGCAAAGGCAGGGGAATCATGACTTTGAGGCCAGTCTAGAATACATAGTGAGTTCCAGACCGGCTTGCATTACAGAGTGAGTGATCTCATTTTTTTTTTTTTTTTTTTTTGAGTCTCTCTACATATCCCTGGCTGTCCTGGAACTCATTATGTAGCTCAGGTTGACCTCAGACTGAAAGATCTGCCTGCCTCTGTCTCCCAAGTGCTGAAATTAAAGGCATGTATCACCACTACATCTGGCTTAAAATTTTTTTTAAAGCCCAAATGAACTACAACAAAAGGTGTAGACACAGTGAGGCATGCCTATACTCCCAGTACTCAAGAGACTGAGGTGGGGATTCTGAATTTGGGGTCAATCGTTGCTACATATTAAGATCTTACCTCAAAAGAAATTATTTAAATGCAGCACGTGGTATAAAAACTGTTTACCCTAAATGTAATTGTGTTAGGTATTATAAAGTCATCTGGAGATGATTACACATATGGGAGAGTGGCTTGGCATATGCTGTATGCAAACACTATGCCAGTGTTATATGAAGCATTTGAACATCTGCAACTTTTATATGCTGGTTTTCCTGGAATTAATTGTCAATGGATACCAAAGATAACTGTAGTCATTAGGCGTATACACTTACTGAGACTGAAATGTGGCTCATCTGGCTAGAGAAATAATTGTGAAATACATGTTAAATATCATATTTAACACAAAAGGGTGAAATGCATTGAATAACATTAATTACCTGTTGAATGATTTTTTTAATTAGGTTAAATGAACTATACTGTTAAAATTAATTTTGTCTTTTTCTTTGGAAGTGTAACTACTGAAAAGCTTTAGATTTCGTATGTGGCTCGCATTAGATTTCTGATGGATGGCACTAGCCTTGGAAGAAAGTAGGCCAAGGCTCACGATGGTTCTAAGTCTCCACTCAGAGGCAACAATGTAACTTCTGTTCATGTTTCTTTGTCTAAAACAAGTCACATGATAATGTCTAACTTTTTAGAGAGAGGAAGTACTACTGAATCATATATACCCAAGAGACCCAGCCAAAATGTCACAAAATCTATAAAAATATATAAACAAGGAGCTATAATCACATCAACTGAGCATGGAAAGCAATCGCACCACAAGAAGCAGTTTTTGCAGAAACACATCACAAGCCAGCAGAGGAGCTGTGGGGGTGAAGCCCAGCATTCAGTCAGGCAGGAACCCAGGGCCGGGAGAGCACACAGTGGATGCTGTGGGTTTGTGCTTCGCTGTTGGTCTGCTATCTCATAGGGACCGGAAGATTGGATGCTCAGAGCACTCCAGCCTAGGGGCAAAGCTGTGGATCAGACCACTTTGCGTCACGGTCGGAAAAGTCACAGGCAGATGAAAAGCAAAAAGAACTTCGGCACTGTAGAAAGCGGCTAGAAAAGGGGCCTCACGCTGCACCAGAAGGAAAGGGGCGGGGCAAATGAAACCCAAGTAAAAATGAACTGCAAGGAAACCTCAGTGTTGTGGGTAACCTACAGCCATAACGAAGACATTTCCTGTTCACTTCTCTCTGTAGCAGGAATTGGCTCCTGGCTTGGTCTGGGGGCTCTGGGTGGGAGAAGGTATGAGTCTACCAGGACCAGGAAGTGTTTTTCCCAGAGACATGAAAGAAAAGCCCAGTCACTTAACATAAAGACAAGCAGGTACAGTCTTTGAGTCTCAGGCACCACACCAAAAGACACCTGATTCTTTATGGTGCGCTTTGACCTCACAACTGATTTTCAGGGGAGCACTCGCTTGTCTAGTAGTCATGGTAGCTGACCCAGAACCAGGCAGTTCTCTTGTTTCTGCCTTTCATAGGCTGTGTCACACACTGTCTAGCAAGACTTAGCAGAGCAGGCTGAAGCATTATTCATCACAAAAGCCTACTAGTCAGAAAGACAATTAGTCCCCAAGACATGGCCAGAAGGGAAATCTTTCTGAGTGTTCACACTATTGTTGTGTTTGTTAGTTTAGGTACTTGTTTGGGAGCGATGTTTGAAGTTTATTCCTTCCTTTTTTATCTTACAGATAATTTGATGACCTTAGGTGTGGGGGCCCCTGAACCAGGAAATATTCCTAGAGATGTAAAAGTAAAGCCCAATCACTTAACATAAAGACAAGCTTGTACAATCTTTGAGTCTCAGGGCACCATCTGTGGGAGGTCAGCTCCTACCTTTTCAAAGATTCCTATGAGGAGGAGAGAGGCATAAGAAACTTTTAGATAGAAAGACAGCAGAGAGGAGACAGACAGAAATGCAGGATAGCTTCGGGAGGACCTAGATCAAAATCCACTGGCCCCCTCTGTCTCTTCAAAAGGGCTTTTTATAACAATGCCAAGAGGCAGGGCAAAAGACCTCCCCCTTGCTAGATCAAAGCACACCGCACAGCCATGTATAGACCCTTCAAAACACCTGGTAACCATCCCGTGGTCCAATCATTCCCCTTATACAGCCCTGCTGGGTAAAGCAAGCTCAGATCTCATTAGGAAATCTCTGTGGGTCTCCACACTTAGGTGGGAAAAGGAAAGGTCATCAGAAAGGAGATGGAGGGGTGGAAATCCATCTTTCTTTGTTCATTTTTTTGGTTTGCGTTTGTTTGGTTTTGTTTTTTGTTTTTGATTTTTTGAGACGGGGTCTTGCTATAATAGCTATGGCTGTCCCTGAACTCACTCTGTAGACCAGGCTGGCCTCAGACACACAAAGATCCACCTGGATCTGCCTCCCAAGTGCTGGGATTAAAGGCATGCACCACCATGCCTGCTGGAACCCAGCTTTCTAATAGGAATGAGGCAGAGCTGACTCATCTGCTGAGGGCCAAAGGCTCCTGTGTGAAAGAGAGCAGAGAAGTATCTTTATCACAGGAGGCCTAAAGGAAGGACTAGGAAATAAGAAGAAGGCTTGAGGGGAAGGGCTGGGATGAAGGACCTCTGACCTTCCCTTTTCCTCCCACACCTTCCTAAAAACACCATTCATTCCATGCCTTTATTATTTTTCTTCTTTTGTGTGTGGTGTGCATATATGTCTATTCATATACAGGTGCATGGACACATATGTGCACATGTAGAAGCCCAAGGTTGGTGTCAGGGATCCTCCTCTATCATTCTTCTACCTCATTCTGTGAGGTGGGGTCTCCCAGTCAAATGCAGAGCTTTCCTGCACAGCTAGTCAGTCTTGTTAGTCAGCTTGATCTGAATCTCCTGTCCCTGACTCCTGAGGCTAGAATTACTGGCTGGCTGCCATGCCTACCAGGAATGTATGTGGTTCTGGAGATCTGAAATCTGGCCCCATAGTTTGCAAGGCAATTGTTTTAACCATTGAGTCATCTCTCCAGCCCCAATTCCATCACTTTAAATGCCATTCTTCCCTGGGTCTGGACCTCCTCTCCAGATTACAGCTTTCCAATGAGTGTCCCATGTGGCAATCTGACAAATGTCTGAAACTTAATTCCCAAATGAATTCTCATGGTTCTCACTCATGCTAACCCATACAACCTCCCTCTCAGACGCACTTAATGGTATCACCATGGACCAGCCTCTCGGGCAAGAAATCTGAGTCCTACTTGCTTACTCTGTCCCTCACCTGTCACATGGACTGTTGTGGAATAGCTGTTTAAGTATGCAAAGATGTGTTGCATTTGTTTAACTATGTAAAGATGTGCTGCGTTTGTTTATGTTGCAGAATATTTGTTTAACTATGTAAAGATGTGTTGTTGTTTTACCTTGCCTGCCTAAGGCAACTAATTGGTCTAATAAGAAGCTGAATGGCCAATAGCAAGGGAGGAGGTATGGGCAGGACTTCCTGGCAGGGAGAGTAGGTAGGAGGAGGGATTTAGGCTTGAGTAAGGGGAGAAAGAAAAATAGATGCCAGGGAGATGCCAGGGGCCAGAAAGACAGATAGACATGGAGGAAGCAGGAAAATAGGACATACAGAATGAAAGAAAGGTAAAAAGCCCCAAGACAAAACATAGATGAAGAGAAACAGGTTAAACTAAGTTAAAAGAGCCAGTAGGACAAGCCCAAACTAATGCCCGGTATTCATAATCAATAATAAGTCTCCGAATCTTTATTTGGGAGCTGGTTGGCAGCCCAAAGAAAATGCCAACTACAGTGAACTCTAACAGTAAGTCCAGTTGAATCAACCTCCATTGAGTAGAGGACAGCATTTCACTCTTCCCCAGCAGGGACACACCCAGCAACATTCTCTGAATGACCTCAGCCATCCACTGTCCGTCCATACTCTTAGGGGTAACAATGACCTTAGGATTTCAAATGTTTCCTGTGGTTCTCTGACTTCAGTGGCTTCATTTGTCACATAGAATACATTCAAACTCTCCAAGGCCAGACATGCCTGGCCTCAAGTCTGGCTTACTTCAGTCACTCCCAACCCCCTTGCTTTCTACCTCAGACTCCACTGATTTTCTTTTCACTTCCTTGATACACCTTACAGATTCTTCACATGTGGATCTTTTTGGGGCTGTAACATTGTTCTTTCCTCCATGACCTTCTCTGGGGTTTGTTGTTGTTTTGTTTTGATTTGATTAGTCATTGCTTTTTTCCCCCCCTAAACTCTTGGAAAAGCCTTCCCCTGAATTTTTATTCTCTTCTGTCTGTGCCTCTTATTCATTCTGTTCAAAGTTGGTTTGTTTCATAGAGTAAGTTTCCTTTTTCTAGTCTTTTTTTTTTAAAAAGTCTTATCATGTAGCTCAGGCTACCCTCGAATCTTCTGCATCTTCCAAGCTGACCTCGAACTTGCAATCCTTTTTTCATGCACCATGGTACCTAATTGAAATGGGTGTTTTCTTCCAATACACTAGCCAGAGGCTTGCATAGAGAGGATGCTTAGTTTATTTTCTGAGCATCAACATGGATTTTATTGTTTGGGCCACCAGAATTCTACCACCCAGTAGTCTGAAAGTGAATGGTTGCCTAGGATGTTTCTTGACTGCCGACTGAGGGTGTAGCTTTGGCATGAGTCAGCACACAGGTCTAGAAACTGTTCAGATGAATGGAGCTAACTTGTCAGACAGAAGCTGCCCCATTGCATGAACAGGAATAGTTTTCAGCCTGTGCTTCAGGGCCTAACCCAGAAGCTGGTCACTCAGTTTTGTAAGGAGGAGACTTTTGGATGTCTTTAGACCTTGCCAATACATAAGTGATCACAAACCAAGGATGGTCCTCAGAAAACAGGGCAGGACAGACATCCTCTAGAGCAGTGCTTCTCAACCTTCCTAATGCTGCCAGTCTCTATTACAGCTCCTCATGTTGTGGTGATCCCAGCCACAACATTATTTCATTGCTAACTGTAATCTTTCTTCTGCTATAAAATAATGTAAATATCTGATATGTGACCCTGTGGAGGGGCCTCGACCCACAGGTTGAGAACCACTGCTCTAGAGGTTCGCTGGACACCTCTCAGAAAAGGTGAAGAGCTTTCACCTTTTCCCTAGTGCTGACTGGGACATCCTGGATTACACTGGCGTAATCAACACTATTTTACAATACAGTCATGCACTACATAGAAACATTGCAGCCAGTGACACCGTAGATTATAAAGGAGATTAAAGAAATTCTTCCCACTGAGTGCTATTCTAGCTGTCTCAGCTGCAGCACTGGCTGGGCAAGCACTGGGGCCAGAGTTCGGATCCCGGCACTCACGCAATAGCCAGGCATGGTGTTCTGGGCACCTGCCACTCCAGAACTGCAGAAAGCAAAGGGAAGAGGACTCCTGGGGCCTGCTGGCTTCCAAGCTAAAGAACTCAAGCTCCACATTCAGCAAGAGATTTTGCCTCAAAGGAACAAGGTGGAAAGTGACAGAACAATGGGTGTCTTCCTCTGGCCTCCATGCATACACAAGTGCACATATACAACATACAAATACGTATAAAAATACAAATGAAATAAAATAACTTAAAAAAGATAAGTTTTGAAAAAGATCACAGTACACAGTTAACATGCAGTGCATAGTATTTTATAACAAATGACTATATTACTGGTGTGTGTTCACTCTGCTATACTTTTTAGTCATTATTTTAAAATGTACTCCTTATGTGAAGAAGTCTACTGTAAACCAGTAAACATCATGTTACACCAACAAACGGCTTCATATATCTTGTTCCCACACTCCCTGGATACATCAAGATGCCACGTGGAGGAACTGATTTAAACCATCTAAGTGTGTAACAGTGCACTGAGTTTTCAAGACAATCAACCACCCAACTACACGACTTTGAGAACATCTCCCACTCTTAGATGGCACAGGGGTCTAACTAGATCTCAGCAGCGTCCAGGTTCTGTATGTCGTGTTGGTTCACAACTCATGAGATGCGCACTGTTTTTATGGGTGGGGTGGGGCGCTGGAGGAAAGAGGAGACTCTGAAGGGTCAGGGGAGCCTGTCTGGAGCCAAAATGTAGAAGTAAACCAGCATGAGGAGGAGGGTTAGGAAAGACAGGAACATGAGTCAGGGAGAAAGAGGAGGAACTAGCCTCGGGAGACAGGGGTGGTCAGATTGGAAAGTCCCTTCGAGGGTCTCCCACACCCCCCAGCGTGAGACCTGCAGTCTTTCCTGTCTGGTAGGGAGCCAGAAACTGCACCTGCCCTGCTCTGCTTCAGAACGATGTGCCTGAATGCCCGTAAAAGTTCCCTACAGCGTGAAGAATTTGAGAAGTTGCATCATATTGTTGGCAACACACCCAGACAGGAACACAGGTCAAGAGGGAAAGGGAAGAGACAAGATGTGACAAGACCGGCAGGCAGGCAGAGCTGCGCCATGGTGAGTGTGAGGAGCAGGTGTGGAGTGCCTGCCTTGGGGGCCAGGAACTCCAGCCCTGGCTCCACCAAACGCCCCGCCCCGTGGAGCTCTTCCAGCAGCAGTAGATGTAAAAGGCTGAGTGATCAGTGCTCTGGGGAGCCCTTTTATGTATTTCGCTGGGTACCAGGCTTTGATATTAACGCCCAGGGCTCAGAGAAAGGCAGCAGCACCGTAGTCTGTGTGCTTTCCGCCTGAGACCAGAAAAACCCCAAATGAAATTTATTCACACAGAAAAACCTAAAGGTTTGAGGCACAGATGGACTCACTGCCTCCAGGTAACACCCCACCCCCCAGCCTGCCCCAGGTCTGGTTTTGTTCTCAGGCAAACTCTGAGATCAGACTTAACTACTTTCCAGTCTCTTTCAAGCAGAGAAAGAGGCTTTTATTCTCGGTAGTTCAACACGAAGCTGAAGACGGGCTATTTGGACTGATGCGGTCACAGGCCTATCTCTGATCTAGTTCCTGCAACTAGCCAAACAGAATGTGCCATTGGCCAAGATCTGGGTGCTGTAGGAAGTTCAGTCTTACTTGAACCCTGTGTACTAAAGATAAGAAAAAAGCAATCCTCCAAAGAAAAAGCAGGATTGGAATTATAGAGCCTGGAAAAGGAAACCCAAGAAAACAGGGGGTTTGGATCAACCAAAATAGGGAACCAAAGAGAATCATCAACAGAAGAGTTGGACACTGAACAGAAAGAAACTGCCACACGTGTGGAAAGAAAGGGGCCAGAAACAGTCCCGGGACAGTAAGTAGAAGGGCTGGTAACTGAGGGGAGCAAGGCTTAGTCAGCTTCCCAAAGAACAGAACCTAAAGCAGAACTTCACAGCTAGTGGCCTGCTTGGTTGTCGAACCCAGGACATTACAAATGAGAGAGAAAGAAGGGACTTAGAGGGCCTCTTCCATAAAGGTCCGTGTCTAAACATAGCATACAGGAATTTCATAACCCAAAGCAGTCCCTTATAGGGAGGGGTGGAGAAGAAGAATCTACCATATATACTGTGCTGGCAAGTTTTATGCCAACTTGACACAAGCTAAAGTCATCGGACAGGAGGGAATCTTAATTAAGAAAATGCCTCCAAGCAAGGCGTGGAAGCACACACCTTTAATCCAGCACTCTGGTAGCAGAGGCAGGTGGATCTCTGTGAGTTCAAGGCCAGCATGGTCTACAAAGTAAGTTCCAGATTAAAAAAAAGGAAAGACAGATGGAAAGAAAGAAAGGAGGAAGGAAGGAAGGAAGGAAGGAAGGAAGGAAGGAAGGAAGGAAAGAAGGAAGAAAAGTGCCAAAGACTTGTGGGGAAACCCTAGAGAGGGTTACAGATTTGAAAAAAAGAAGAAAGGAAGGAAGAAAGAAAAAATAAAATGCCTCCATAAGATGGGGCTGTACGCAAGCCTGTGGGGCATTTTCTTAATTAGCAATTGATGGAAGAGGGCCCAGCCCGTTGTTGTTTGGACCATCCCCTGGCTGGTGGTCCTGGCTTCTGTTAGAAAGCAGGCTGAGTAAGCCATAAGAAAGAAGCCAGTAAGCAGCACCCTCCATGGCTTCTGCATCAGCTCCTGCCTCCAGGTTCACCGCTTTTGATGATGGACTGTTTTATAGAAGTGAGAGTGAAATAAACCCTTTCCTTCCCAGGTTGCTTTTAATCATGGTGTTTCATCACTGCAGTAGTAACCCTGAAGTCTTCCACCAATCAGTCTCCTTTCTGATTTAACTCGCCTAAACTTCTGTGGCGTCTCCAGGCTGCTTCAGTGCATGAAGCCAGGTTTCTCTAGCCTGTGATATGGTGCTCTATCCAAGAGCATGTGATGAAGTAATGGATAATACCAAAGGCCAGACATTGCCTGGGGAAATAGAATATGAAATTAGCAGGAAACTGGCTCCTGGGAAGAAAAAGGCCCATGGAGCAGGTGGAGCCCAGAGAAACTAGGCTGGAACATTGAGTGTGTTCAACTCTGGGATTATGTTTTTGATTAAGACTTTAATTCTAAATAACTAGGAGCCTAGTGCTCAGCACATTGTAGGGCTTTGGAAAATGTTGGTAAACAAATTATGTGCAAGGCATTATATAATGAGCAAAGTCTGTGTTTGTATCTATATAATGTGACATGGAATTTCACTCACACTTTTATTTTAATTATTGCCTTATAAATTGTCATGTATTTACAGAGTACCATGTTGTGTTTCAATATGTATATGTATTATATGATACTCAAATCAGGGGAAGTATATGTCCTCAAACGTTTATCATCTCTTTGCATTTAAAACATTGACAACCCTTTCTTCTAACTTTACTTTAACAAGCCATACATTACCATTATCTACAGTGACCTTACTATTGGTCATAACTTTGGAATATAATTATTAAAATGTTAAACTATAAAACTCATCCATACAACAATCTTACAATGATACAGTGTGTATATATCCAGAGCCCTGAATGTTTTGCTTATATCAACTCCTGTAATTGTCACAATTAAATGCTAGGGGATAATTAATGACCACAAAGAAGTCTTTGTAAGCTCAGCCAAATGCATGAACTCAGAGTGACCACAGACCACCAGTCTATTCAGAAGGACAATGAACAGGAACCAGAGCTCTGCAGCCAAGCAGCTACAGGCCTTTCCTTTCTATGACAGCTCTTTTTTATTGTTTATTTTTCTTTTGAGACAGAGTCTCACCATATCACCCTGGCTGTCCTAGAACTCATTATGTCCATATAGTTCTTGAAGCAAACCAGTAGGTCCATGGAAATGAGATCGATATGTAAGCACAGCATTTACCCTAGCTTAGTCAGGTATCTTATTCTCCACCAAAGCTAATAAAAACCTTCTACAGACTTTTTCTTTCACTGGCTAGACTTCATAATTTAGAGAAGTTTCAGGTTTCAGAAAAAGGGAGTTGAAAGTACAGAAAATTTCCATATGTCCTAACCCTCTGTGGGCACACAGTTCCCTTATTATTAATATGTAGCTATAGTGTGGTTCATTTGTTATACTTGATCAGACAATACTGTTAATACATTATTATTTAGTAACAGCCAAGGTCTGTAGTCTTTGTGGTGTACATTCTACACATATTGATAGATGTGTACATGTATATGTATCCACTAGTACAGATGGCATCATATGAAATAGTTGTAATGCATTAAAAGTTCTCTGCGTCCCACCTGTGCACCCTTCTTATTACCTCAACTGACCTCCAGCACCTGGCATCTGCTAACCTTTGCAATGCCTCCCTCTGTAATCTTTTATTCTCCTAGAGTGTCCTAGGCTAGGAGCATGCTGTGCTCAGTCCCCAGACCAGCTGCTTTCACTGAGTGACCTGCATTTCCCATTGGGCCACATCTTTTCGTGGTTGAATAGATCACTTCTTTGTAGTGCTGGACAATGTTCCACTGTTTGGATTCCTTGTCAATTTACCCACTCATTTGTTGCGAGATGTCTTGATTGTTTCTTGCATGTTTTGTTGTCCGTTGGGAGTAAAGCTTCTGGAAGCATCCAGGCACAGGGTTTTGTGTGGACGTACATGTCCAATTCATTTGGGTAAAATGCCGAAGGGTGTGGTTGTTGAACAATATGTTAATATACCCTGTAGGGTTTTTTCTTTTCCTATTTATTTACTTCAAGTTTAAAGTAATTTACTATGAAACAAAGCATATGTACAGGGGGCTTTTTCTAGGCATGCTTCCAAGGATATAAGGCAAACATCCAGTTGCTAGAGTCACCACATTCACAAAAGCCTCGAGCCTGGCATCCCCATCGCCTATCTGTGACTCACTTCTTCCTCCTAGCCCAGATAGTATTTTACTAACCAAGGCTCATTTTCACTACAAGTATATGGTAGTAACATAGTTAATATTTTTACCTTTTCCAAGTTACTAGGAGAAAAGACAGTCAAATGTGTTTGATTCGCCCAGAAGATTAACAAATTTGTTGAATTCTTTGCTCATAAGTTTTATCATTTACAGTTTTCAAATAAGAAACAGATGCACCAGATGTTGTCAAGTAACTTACCAAGGTCACAAAGCCAATAAACAATGGAACCAAGATTCAGACTCAGGTGTCTAGTCTCAAGGGTCTATCTAACAATGTTATAGTCCACTGCCTTTCACAGCCCCTTCTCTCTAACAATGGATATAGAATTTATGTAAATAACTCATTGGCCAATATATCTGAAGTACTGGGCAATAAGCCTGTACCCACTAAACTAGCTGTAGTGATGATTTTATTTAAAGGGCCTCTATTTCTATGCTCTGGGGGAAATTTTTCAAAGCCCTGATTACCATGGGCTGGGGAAGTCCCTCGGACGTCTGGGCGTTCCCAGGGGCTTCCAGATGGCCTCTGACTCAGGCCCCTGTATCACAGCTTACTTTCTCTACTTTATTTCCCACAGAAACTCTTGTGCAACATTTTGACTATTTTGCTGAATGTCACAAGGAACCAATCACTTCAAACCTTCTTGTGACCTCTGTAAAATCTTCTGCCTGTGGGTGGTGTCACAGAAGAAACACTTGGCACCTTTCATAGTATTGTATACTAGACATGGCATTCACTCACACCCCTTGTTCTTGCTCCCCTATCGCAAGAGGTGTGTGACTAAAGATCTTTAATGTATGCTTGTTTTGATTTTTAATTTTCCTTCCACTACAGCTGAGCAAATGGGCAGAAAGAAGTATGTACTTATGTACTTCCCATTTAACAACAATTGTACTTTCCCCATAAACCTCCAACTTTGCCATCCAGGAATCGTTTTTACCCATTTGTTCTACTATACCATCAACTGTTCATTAAGTTTGGGTCTGAAATGTGCTTTGGTCACAGCGCTTTTGTTAGTGACTGGCCAATGCTGTGGCTGGCAAATAAGCATAAACTGGCATATTTCTTCTCTTGTCCGCTAATATTTTCAGATATATCTTGAGATGTAATTGAGGTCAGATATGAAATTTCCTGTACTCTTAACTTAACCAGGCATTTTGACCATCTGTTCCAAGATAAGTAAGACTCTGCCACTGATCTTGAGAAATCCCAGGGGAATACATAGGACAAGAACCCAGGTAAGGGGAAGACAGTTTCATAAGAGAAGGGAGCAGACCCTGAGGGATGGAATGTGTGAACTTCCTGCTGCTTTGAAAACACATCCAAGGTTTAAAAGAATTTTTTCTCAGGCTCACAGCCTCAGAGGTTCCAGTCTACAGTTACTTGGTCCCATGGCCTTTGGCCTATGGAAAGGCAGAAGATTATCACAGGGATGTGTCAAACTCAACTCAGGAATGTGTTCATTCACGGAAGCTTGAAAGCAGAGGTAAGGATGTGGAGAAGAGGCTGGGGACCAGTGGCTCCTTCAGGGGCGTGCTCTCATGCCCTAACTTCCTAAATGCCCTACCGCTTCCCAACAGCACAACCTTCTGGGGACCAAAACTTCAGCTGTAACCTTTGAGGGACAGTTACTATCTAGACCATAACATGGATTTAAGGGAGAGAAGCAATCATATCTAGCTGTGAAGATTATGATATAGCATTAGGTTTTTGTTTTCAAAGACTAAATAGAAATTTAATAAACTGGAATGATACAGAGAAGATCCAAGATAGAAGTGCATTAAAACAAAGGCTAACAAGTAAGTAGTGTGATCAGAAATCAGCAGCGTGTTGCTCTGCTTGGCAGAAGCATGGGATACTAAGGTAGGCTTTGTGCTCAGGATTGTGGGGGAGGGCACGTTAGAAGGTCTCGTTCTGTAATGTAGTGTGATACAGAAAATCTACCACAAAGTAGCAAAAGACAAAAAATTAGTTGAGGCTGGAAAACCTTCCAGTCTCAAAGTTGCATACCCTGGGATAGAGGATGGAATTTACATTTGGATCCAAATTGCTCAATCAGTCCTTGTAAAAATCATTTCAACGGGCCTTTTAATTGTGTAGGTTTATGGGCAAGAACTTACTATTTTTCTTAAATAAAGCCAAAAGGCAATAAAATAACCCAAACACAAATGCTTTGGACAGTCTATTTAGTGATGTAAATTGGGCACATCTTAAGCTCAATTATGCTTCTGGAGGGTTATAATTTTTTCCTCAATTTGGATTTAGAAATTATGTCTGAAAATTACTGGTTGTTGTTGAGAGAGGTGTTTATAGGTTCTTGTCCAAGCATATGTTTACAGATGAGTGAAAACCTGTCTGTAGGAGGATTCCTGCAAGAGGCCATTCCCTGTATGCTGGAGCGGTTGGGTTTGGCTTGAGTCAGTACATCCAGGGTAGAGTCTTGTCTCAGTGTTGCCCACATCTGCACAAGCTAACATTATTAGTAAACGTGGTCTAGGGGTGGGGGGATTAATCTCCTCAGTCATAGAAACTGCAGTGGGTTATCAGGTAAAGGGATGGATAGCCTTCCAGTTACTCATCTGTAGAAGACTGGGACAAGATGAAGCAGTGGTACCCACATGGAAAGCATGGACAGCAGCCAGAGAGAAGAACCTGGGCATCTCCTCCATACCACACCTGGGCCCTGGGGAACTCTGAAAAGCAACATGGAGAAATAACCAGACAAATCCAAATGAAGCACTGCTACAGACAGGAATGTGAGTTTCATCATTGACACAGAGGACTGTTCTAGAGTCAAGGAGACAAGAGAAATATCAACCAAGTGATGTGCATGACCTGGTACTGGCTTCTTGATTTGAAAAGAAATTGTCAATCAGGGCATTTAGTTATGGAAAGAATTGGGGAAATTTGAATGCAGAGTAGATGCTGTAGAACAGGAATATAGGTTGCCATTAAAATTCTTGAATCTAGCCTTTGACTTGTAGTTACATAAAAGGATGCTTTTGCTTTTAAGAGGTGCTTAGGAAGTATGACCAGGTATGTAGGAATGAAGGGTCAAGCTGTTCATGCAACTTATCCCTCAAATAGTGTGTTTGTAGAAATATTGTGAGAGGGGAAACAAGTGTGGCATTTAAGAGTGGCGATTTTGTTTGTAAGGACTCAATGCATAATAATTTATCTGCAAAAGTGTGATTTTATTATAGAAATTATTTGCACACATCAAACAGTATATCTTGATAAGAACTGTGGTAGACACATCATGTGTTTTCCTACTTAATGCTGCACTCAGACGCATGTTTATAGGCATGCTTAAGCTTCCCTGCATCTTGTGGGGGTGACTTAGCGCTAAAACTTCCATTGTCTTAAAGGTTATGATGAGCAGCTGTGCTACTTGGCATAACCACTTCTCCAGCTACTTTGAAAACATGTTGACTTGAGTCACGTTTTTGTGTGTCCCTAATATGTAGCAGTGTAATGGTGGTTAATGATCAAATAAAAGGAATGAGTCAGGATAGCTGTATAAGTAGCACTTAACAGGAGGAAATGTCACTTTAAGAGACATGAGCTGGCCCTTATAGCATTAGAAGGATCTATGAGGCCAAGTCCAGTAGGGAAAAATTGGCAGCAACAGTCTCACTCAGCTATAGATTGTGCATGAAACATTATCAACAAGCCAAGCAAGATGCAGCCACGGGTACAATAATGGCAATATCTACCCCAGGGCTGACCAACTGCTCTTTGACTGGAACTGAGGCCTTCTGTACAGGAAGGTGTCCTCCCCTGGTACTGTAAATCTAGTCAAAAGCCCATTGTATGTCATGGGCCCTAGTGGAGATGATACTGCTGTTACTTTGCGAATCGTACATGATGTGCTCATCAAATTGCCTTCTCTCTGTGTTTGTAGCCACAAGTGACTGCTGCTGCCAGCCTTGCTCAGAGACACTTCTTTGTTTTAGCGGTCTGTGATAACCTCATGGGCTCCTAACTGATACATGTGATGAGAATAAGTGACAGTTGAATGCTCAGCCATTAACTAGACATCTATATTCCCCAGGGCACAGGGCACAGTGTGGAAAAGGGGGCAGAAAGAATGTAGGAGGCAGAGGCTAGGGGTAGTATGTAGAACACCTACTGCTGGGAATGACATACATGGCCTGTGCATACTTCAACTCATGGCAGCTGTGATTATCTGCATAAGGCTGGGCCCACCAACATCCTTGGACGGATGAGGGAGGAGCTCACGGGTCCCACCCCTCCTTGAGGACTTAACTGTTAATAAATTATGAGGGAAGGAGGGATATTTTCTTCAGTGGTGTAGCCACTGGTAAGGTGTCCATGTTTCTTTAAATAACCCTTCACCTATGTTCCTATAAGTAACCCTAATATAACTCTGTAACTCACTGGGTCATCAAAGGGGGGCAGTATTAGGGAACTAGTTGGGAAGGGAAGGAAATCAGAGGGAATAAAAGGGGGAGAAGAGAGGGTAATGGGAGTGAATATGACCAAAATACATTATATACATGTGTGAAAATTCCATCATGAAATTCACTGTGTATAACTAACACACACTGTTTTAAAAAGAGATGTACAAAGGAGACCAGTTTTCAATGGTCAGATCCTTCTGATAGGGCAACTTGAAAGATTTCAGCTAGAATCCTCTCTTTCCAACTATTTGCTGTAGTGCCCTTTTCAATCCAGATCCAGTTCTTCCAGAGCCTCACCATGGCCAACCTGGACCTGCTCCAGCCCCCTTCCTAGGTGGAGGTTCCCCTTCTGAGTTCAGGCTCATTTCTTGCATCTTGTAGTGAATCCATTTTATCTAGCTACAGTCCAGTCCTCTCCTCAGGAACAACAATTTAGAAAACACATTAGATCAAATGTCCAATCCAAACCAAATGTCATTTCAGATTATCAACAAAAACTTAGCATTCTTGGCTAGTAAGAGATAATCCTCAACTATAGTAGCTGGGAGTGTGTGTGTGTGTGCACGCTGTAGGCAAAGTAAGTAAAGAATAGAATTTGTATATATTAGTCAAAGCCTAAATAAATTATCTGTCCATTTTAAAGACTAAAAATCATCTTTTTTTATTTTTCTTCCACTTTTGAGGTTGCCATCAGCACAATTCAAAATTCTTTGAATATTAGGAAAGCCTTTTTATTTTATTCTCATCCATGTATTTTGGCATGATAAAATTTATGCCGAACTAGGACTTCACGAATGAATAAACAAATGAGACCCAAGGCCAAGAAGTGTTCTATGCATTATTGATTTAAATATGGCCACCTCCTAAAGTAAAAGGTCATGGGCAATAAGAGTACTATGGAAACCAGTATAGTGGTTACTCAGGAAGATGGGAATTGATCTATCTCAAGATCCAGTTACACCACTCTTGGGCGTATATGCAAAAGCTGCTTTATGGTACCACAGGGACACTTGCTCAACCAAGTCATTGCTGCTTAATAGCCAGAAACTGTAAACACTAGATGCCCCCCAACAGAGAAATGGGTAGAGAAGATGTTGTATGTTTACACAATGGAGTATCGCTCAGCTCTTAAAAAAATGAAATCATGAAAGCTGCATGCATGGATGGAGCTAAAAAACAAATCATCCTGAGTGAGATAACCCAAACCCAGAAAGATAAATTGGTATGTATTCTCTCTTATAAGTGAGTATTAGCCACTAAATAACTGATAACCAAGCTACAATCCATAGACTCAGAGAGGTTAGAGACAGAGGAAGGGACTGGGGGACACATGGATCTCACTGGGAGGAGGGAACAGAATATATGTTATAGATGGACTTGAGGGGGAGGATTTAAACAGGAGCATCAGGTGGGAAGGGGGAGGGGAAGTGGGATTGAAGGAAGGAAAGAGGAGAGAAACATCTAGAATTGAAGGGCATTTGAGGGGTGGTATGAAAACAGTGCAGTGGAAACTTCCTAGAATATATGAAGGCAATCCTAAAGAAGTTTCCAAATAATAAGAGAGATGGAGACACATACACACACACCCACACACAAACTGGCCACCTTTTGTCACCAAACGAAGCTTCCAGTACCAGGACTGGGTTTTATCCAATTGAGCTGCTGGCCAAAAGAGTCCCACCTAAATCTCCAAACAACACAGGCTGTTGCCAAAACAATAGGTCTCTCCACATACTGACAGCGAGCCCCACTGCTGAAGGCAAAACCTCACATAACTCATTGAACATGGAGAGGTCAAGCTGGTGCCCACGCAGAACCTCCACCCCTCATGTTCTAGAGTCTTTGACATGGAGAGGTACTCTGCAGGCTACCAAAAAAAGAAACATAAACACCAACCCAACCACAAAACCTTTGATCTACAATCTGGCCTGCCTGCAAAATATGCTAGGGCAATGGTGGCACAGAGCTTGTGGGAGTAACCAACCAATGTTTGATTTGACTTAAGGCCTACTCCACAAGATGGAAGCAAACACCTCTTGGGTGACCAAGAACCAGAGAGTAGATAGCCCAGAGACCTAGGGTAAAACCAATATTACTGGTCTAAAAAAAAAAAAGTAACAATAAAATGACTCCTAACGCTATTCTGCTATACTCATAGACTGGTGCCTTATTCAGGCAGCACCAGAGTGGCTTCCTCCTACAGCAGGTGGGAACAAATACAGAGACTTACAGCCAGACGTTGCACAGAGAGGGAGATGTTAGAACAGCTCTAGATAAGATGTCTCCATCAAATCCCTCCTGGGGGAACCTGGGGGAAGAGTAGGCAGAGGGAATGAGGAGACAGAAGGGACAGAAGACACCAAGAAAGCAGGGCCCTCTAAATCAACTGAGCAAAGCTCATATGAACTCACAGAGGCTGAAAGTAGCAAGCACAGACCTGACACGGGTCTACACCGGGTGGTCTGCACCAGGTCACCTGCACACATATTATAGCCTTCAGCCTAGGATTTTTATGGGACTTCGGAACTCGAGAACTAGTGGGTTTCTGATTCTTGTGCCTTCTCTTTATTTTTCTGTTGGTGTGGCTTGTCCAACTTGGATACGATGGTTTTTGTTTTGTCTTATGATATGTTGTTGTTTGGTTGTTATCTCTTAGACGCCTGTTCTTTTCTAATGAAAGACAGAAAGGGAGTGGATCCAGATTGGAGATGAGGTTGGGAGGAACTGGGAGGAGGGGAAGAAGAGGAAACTATTCAGGTTATACTTATGAGAAAAGAATCTATGTTTGCCAAATGGGGAAATATTATATGGAATTTAAAGGAACTAAAAGAGCACTGAATTTCTTTTTAAAAAGAGTACTATTTGTGTTTAAAGATGAAAATACAGCAATTTTAAGTATGTGTTTAAATATCAATTGGTAAAAGCAAAAAGAAGCCTAATCATTTTCTGTTGGACCTTATGTTCTTGGCCTTTGGGATAGTCATCAGATTGCAAAAGCTGAAGTCCAAGGCTTTCCTTGAATCTTAGATGACAGGGAATATTATAAGGCCCCATGGCTGCTGGAGACATTGACATCACTGGGTGACAGTATGTAACTGTCATGGGCAAGCAGATAGGTGTTAGAGGAGAATGATCAAGACAGTCTCCTAACACTACACATAGGAATACACATGGAAAAGGGAAGGGCATCTTAAACCCACTTATTCAAGAACTTATGGGGAACCCTCCTATGGAACACTGGGCCCAGTACTGAGGATAAAAAGAAAATAAGGCACAGTTCCCAGAGAAGACAAGCACATAGAGTAAAACTTGGGAAAGCACGGTGATGTCATTTGTGTGTTAGTTCACAAGCTATCAGAGTTGAAGTTAGGAGCATGGCTAGGGAACCAGATAGTCTTGAGGTTGACACTGGCTCTTTCCTTACAAGCCACATGGATATGGAAAGAAGCAACTGTGGCCCTCATTCTCCATGGAGAAATAAAACTGACCTCTTAGGCTTGCAGAGAATAAATGAGATCATATGAACAAGCTGATAGCATGCATGGTTCCTGGTGTAGAGTAGACTTTGATAAAATGGCAGTATGTGAGGTTGTTATTATATCCATAAAGTATGTATGGTAATGTTAATCCCAGACAAAATGCTAAAACTGCCAAATAATGTTTTTCTAATACCTAAAAAGAAAAGATGTGGCCATGTGTTCCAAGTGGATCCTATAATGGATTTGTCAACAAATTAGGTACAATCAACCTCTCTTCATTTGTGACATGGTTCCCTCCAGACTTAGTTTCTAACAGGCGAAGTGAAAAGAAGAAAGTAAACAAACTGCTTCAACTACTCCACAAGGCACGCAGGAAACCAGTTGGCCAGATGACAGACACATGGGGAGATTTGCATGTGGTTCACCGCTCTTGCCAAAGGGTGATAGAAATCTGGAGGGAAGTAGAAAGGGTCATTGTTCTCTCATTCTAATTCAATAATTTTATAGGAAAATAAGTAAAGGGCACCGATGGCAATCTGACAAAATGTAAAATCTAATTACAGAAGCTATGATTGACATGGGACCCAGAAGAGCTTTCCTGGAAGACCAGGAAAACAGGCCTAGCCCTTCATTGAATTCTTTTCTATGTGTAATCTCCAAAAGAGGCATGATTATTAAGACTCCATGGTCAAAATGCATAGAGTAAACAATGAAACTCAAATATTCTACTTCACACTAAAGACAAGGAAAATGGTAAGCTACTTTTCAAATTACACATGGAAAGGTATAGTCCCTTCATAGATAGTGAGACATGATAGCACTGTAAGTCATACAGGAAGGGGCTAACATATACTAAGTATGCATACAATACAAAAATGAAATTGGTTGTCTAATGTCCCAGTTTTATAATTTTGGTCAATATTTAAAACTATTAATGATACAAATATAACCTTTCTCTTTGAATATTCTGATAAACTTTTAAAGTATAAACAGATTTTGGTTTCAAAATTAAAGTAAAAGTATATTCTCTACCTAAAATAGTTAAACATTCAAACTTCATATTTAGGATTTCCTAAAAATTGGCATGGATTTTTTTTTACTTTCTTTTTATTTGTTCTTTGTAGCTTACACTATGCATCTCTATCCCATTTGTCTACCTGTCCCTTCACATCCACCCTCTGCCCTTGCAACCTCCCCAAAATAAAATAAAATTTAAGAGAAAAGAAAAAGAAGGAAAGAAAGAAAGAAAGAAAGAAAGAAAGAAAGAAAGAAAGAAAGCAAAGAAAAATGTTGTGGAAGCTGCAGTGTGACACAGTGGGTCACACAGTTTATCCTTTTATCCATGTATCTTCATGTGCAAGTGTTCATTGCAAAGTCATTGGTCTGGTTCAAGGCCTCTGGTTTCTGCTGCTATTGGTACTGGGCCCTCACTGGGACTCCTCTTGGATAGCTTGTTTTTGCCCTGTGTCGTGGGATCCTGCAGATTTGGGTTTGCAGGACTGGACCCTTCTCGTGCTCAGCAGATCATAGATGGGGTGGATATTGGGAAAGGCCAACTCATAACATTGGTTCTGGGCCTAGGTAGCTGCAGGTTTGGTCAGCCTGCTAGCTCTCCCCAATCCTTACAACCAGAGTGAACTCTCTGGCAATGGCCCCCCTCCCCTGGCTAGCTCACCCTAAGCAGCAATGAGCAAAGGGTGGGGTTGGTTTTCTTGCTTTCACACCCTCAGAGCTGGCTCACCCACACCTACACCACCAGAGCCAGCTCTACTGTGTTGCCCAGGCTAGGTATAGGGGCCACTCTCTCCTGAGTACTGCAGCTGGTGAGGTGCAGGGACAGCTCTCCTGCTCGTGTATTATGACCTCAGGGCCAGCTCTCCCACCTGTCACAGGCAGTGAGGGACGACAGGTAAGGGGGAGTGGGAGAGGAGGAGAGTGGGGTAGGGTGGGGTAGTGTCTCCTTTGCCCCTGCCACCATATGGCAGATGAGGGGTGGGGCCTTCACGTTGTCAGGGTGGCTCACAGCACCCTGTCAACAGGGTCAGCTCTACTGTGCTGCCCAGAGGAGGTGCAGGGCCTGCTTTCCCGAGTGCTACAGCTGCTAAAGGGGGGGGGGGGGGTCAGCTCCCTTGCCTGCCGCAGGTATCAGTGGGAAGGGGGAGGGTATCTTTCCCTCAACCACATCACCACATGGTAGATGAGGGCAGTAGGATCTGTTCTCCCATTCTCATGCTCCCAGGGCCAGCTTGCCCATACCTCCACGAACAGGGTCAGCTCTATTGTGATGCCCAGGTAAGGTGTAGGGCCCACTCTCCCAAGTGGTGCAACCAGTAAGGGGCAGGACCAGTTCTTCCTAGTGTTGCAAGTAGGAAGTGATGGGACCAACTCTGTACAGCCCTGCCCTCTTGCCCTTCAGTAGTATCAGGAGCCATGAGGCTACAACAGGGCCATGAGCCCAGGCATGGGCCCCAGAGCCCAGACGTTACCATGACCCTGGGTAACAATCAGGCCATCCATGTCAGCCCGCTCCTCACTGCTTTTACCTCTTCAGCTATGGCATGGATATTTGCCTAGCATTATTCCTTAAACATTTCCATGGATACTTATAGCTTATGTTGTAGCAGAAATATATGCTATCTCAATGGAGAAAAGAGCGTGTGCTTATGTGAGAATATGCATGTTGTAGTCGCTATTCCTGGAACCTTGACAGAAGCTTTTCCAGATGTGAAAAAAAATCTGAAGTTCAGATGATGGACAGCCAGATGTGTTTGCACAGGGCTGATGCTCTCCAGGCAATGTGAACCTGCAGGGACATGGGAAAGGCCACTGTTCTGGCATTCCATGTCAATGGTTTTATAAGCAAATTATAAAAACACTGATGGCAATCTGCCAATTATGACTTCTCGTTAGAGAAGATATGACAGACTCCTGAGACTGCCACACAACTCATGGGAGCATGCTTCTAGAGTATGTTAGCCCCTTACTTGCATAGGGATGCCTTAGCAAGGGGAAATTCCTGATGAGGCAGATACTTGGTGTCCCATAATTCATAGTCACCTTTGGTGTGCTTCCATGGAATGTATTCCGTGTAGACTAGAGCTCCCCCCAACCCTAAACTCATGTCTTTCCCGACACCTCAGAACATAACTGTTTGAGGGAGGTAGTCTCTATAGACACAGCTGGTTAAGCTGAAGCCACACTGGAACAGGAAAACCTAAATCCAGTCTGTCCATTAGCAAGATGCAAAAAGACAGAGGCACACACCGAGAAAAAATGATGTGGAGGCCGGAGCCACAAGGAGAGCGCTGTGTGATACAAAGGCAAAGGCTGGTGATGTGTCAGCAAGCCAGGCTGTACCGAGGACCACGGGCAACACCAGAAGCTAAGAGAAAGGTACAGAACACAGGCTCTCTGGGCGCTACAGAGAACGTGGCTCCATCAGTTCCAAGAATCCTGCCTCCCTTCAGCTGCGAAGTCATCACTGACAGAGCCTCCCTTCTTGCCCCTTTGGAAGCCAGAGTGGCCTTTGTGAACCCTGGCTCTCGGCCTGTCACACATTTCCCCACACTGCCTTCAGGAGAAACCCTCACTTCCTTCCCAGTGCAAGGTCTTCAGGATCTGTCCCTCTTACCCGACCAGGCACCGACTTCTTACTCTGTAACTTCTTGTCCACCCATCCTAGGTTTCCACTGACACCTTTGCAACCATTGGGCCTTTGTGCCTTTAATTCCCCGTCTCTGGAACATTCTGCTTTCCCAACACCCTTCTTCTGGCTAACGCTACTTGTTCTTGGCTTAGACATTTCTTACCAGGAGGCCTTCTTTCTTTCTTTCTCCTAAAAGCTCTCTGTGAACCTGATGCTTCCCCAAACATTTTTTTTTTTTACCACTCTGTTGCAATTACTTGTTTATTTGTATAACACGCAGGAATTTTACTCTTCATTACTCAGGTGCAAAAAAAGCCACATTCCATTATTTCTAAAATTAAAACTAAATGTACTCCTGTCTCACCCTCTTGACTCATAAGAATTTAATCCATGGGCTCCCTCCCTGTCCCACCCTTGATCATGAGATCACCCAACAATTCTGAATTCATGAAAGACTAGAAAACTGTTTCTCTGCAGAAAACTGTGATGCTATAGTTCCATCCTGACCTGCTAAGTTCCAGTTCTAAGGTGCATTCAAGTACCACACCCCATCCGCAGCAGTACTCTCCACCATCTGCAGGTGACCCACAATACCTTGCAGCTGCTCAGTGACTCAGCATGTACTAGTCCATATAGACTGACTTTCCAGTACGGCAGAAAACCACCAACTCTTCATACCTGACTCTGCCACATACTGCAACACCACAGATTCCTTGCCTTCATTTATTGCCATAAAAGTCTCCCTTCCTATTCCCTCCCCATGCACAGACCACGGGAGGCACTCCTGCCTTCCCCAATTAAGACTCTATCCGGCGTCCTTAGCCAAACCAAACAATCCTACTTTAACCCACTAGAACAGGAAAGGTGTTAACCACCATCTGAGATGGGGAGAATGTTAGGTGTGTGCATTTGTAGACCAAATTCGGGACTCTCCAACTACATGGAATGGGAGAGGGTTTTGAGTCCCATTGTTCCACACCACTCCTCATGCCCCTCCTATCTCACCGTGTGGATTACAGCACAAAACCAAAAGCAATACAAGAAACCAGTGGATTTCCCAAAACCGTTCAAACAATCACACCATGTTTCTTCGCCGCCAAGGATAGAGTTCCTTGAGGAAGGGAAGGCCATGTTCACCTGCTATTGTGCTTGGCAGAGTAGATGTGACCCTTACACTGACAGCAGACAGCAAGCTGTCTTTAGAAAAGGGGCAAATTGCTAGTAAATAATTAAACACTGGAGCAGGAGTCAAATGCACAGACTTAGACAGACCTAGATTTGAATACATCTTGCAACCTGTCAGCCCATGCACAAGCTTTGAGTCATACACATTATTAAAACCCAATAGCACCCACAATTGCTTTCACATTAGAAGTTTAGGGGCTGGGTGTGGCGACACAATTCCCATAAATCCCAGGAGTCATAGGGCCAAGGCCAAAAAAGAGTTCTGAATGTCATACTACGGACATTATTTAGAGTTGCTAGTACACCATGATTTAAACACACACACACATACACACACACACACACACACACACACACACACACACACACACACGTTGATAGTAACATTCTTCACAATAACCAAAAAGAAGAAGCAACTCCATGTTCACTGACAGATGACTAGGCAAACAAAATGTTCCATATGCATACAACAGAATATTATCAATTCTTAAGAAGACAGGTAATTCTAGTACCCGCATAATGTGGATTAGCCTTAAGGACATTATACTAAGTGAAATCAGCTAGACACAAAAGATAACTGTTATATGGTTCCACTTACAGGAGGTACCTGTGGTGGCTTTTCAGACCTGAGGAGGAAGAAAGGTAACTGTATAATGGGCACAAGGTTTCAGTTTGGGGTGATAGAAAGGGTTTTGTAGGTAGACGATAGTAACAAATTATACAACAAAAAATGGTTGAGTTGAAAAGTCTTTGTTATGTGTATTTACCCAAATATTGTAAATGCCAAAAATATATGTAGCCTGACTAATTTTAATATTATATTTCAATTCTCTGAAAGCAATGCACTTTCTCACTGCCAAGACCCAGGGCTGGCCACACCCACACTCACCTCTTGATTCCTCCTGGACTTTGGTCAAGTTATTTAACACTTTGTAGTCTTAGTTTTCTTACTTGCAACACAGAGCTCACTTCTTCAATGACATGTTCAAAGAATTAAATAATAGGTTTGGCTGAGAGTAAACATTTGGCGCAATAGCTGTTCCATTCATATGGAAATGATTTTTAGATGCTGAAACATGGTTAAGTGGGCCCCTTCTAGGAGAGAGTTCCGGCAGCATATAACAAAACCCGGTGTGCTACTGAGACTTACTAGAGAACTTTGGCGAGGATTGGTTTCAATGGGGGCTCAGATCCATCCCAGAACCTCTGGTACTCACCTGACTCTAAGCAATGGTCTTTCCAATCCTTGAAGTCAATGGACCAGCCTGAGAGACTCATGGTGCTCCCTCTGACCCAGGCCAAAGCCTCTCTCTAGAGGGTAAACTGAATCACCCAGCCCAGCAACATTACCAGCATCTTCTTGCTCTGCTGGCTGGTCTGCTGGCAAGGGTTGGAAGGTTGGAAAAGTGGAGTGAGAGCCACAGTATTTAAACTGGGCTTCCTATCTTACAAGGTTCAGTTGCGATAGCAACTTCAACACAGTTTTCTGTGCAGATCTGCTCTCCACAGTGGCCACTCCTGAAAGGAAGGAAGTCACACTGTTCCTGGCATGACAGATATCACCGACCACATCTGGTAACATAGCGAGGAAGCTAGAAGTCTTCGGTAATGGGATGAGACCAGCCACTGATACAAAAGTCAGAAAGAAAAAGTAAAAAAACACAAGAGCAGAAGTCCCAGAATTAAAGACTAGAAATGTAATATTGTTTTCACTTGGTTATTTTTATTAGCTATTAAAAAAATTTTTTTCCCTATCCCATATATCAGGGAAGTTCTCCAAAACATCAATTCTATTTTAAATGATGACTGCATTCTTGGAATCCAATAGTGGTAATGTCACCAGAAATTCATTTTTCCTAAAAAGTTAATTTCTTAAAGTGTATCAAGTCCTATTATTTAAGAGGAACTAAGGGGCTAAGTATGGAACAGCTCAGTAGCAAAGTGCCTGGCCAGCAAGTACAAGGCCCTGGGTTTGATCTCTAAGCACCACAAGAACATAAGTATTTAAAGTAAATTAAAATGAAGTAAAGGTAAGCTATGTAAAGAAAGTTATCTTCAGTCTCAGCTTGACACGTTATAGATAAGTGATCCACAGTGAATCCAGGCTGAATGGTTGGCTTGTTGGTTTATTTATTTATTTATTTGTTTATTTAGCTGAATCCAGTTTAAAAGACTGCAAGTTGAATGGCAAAATATTTTCTTAGCTCCTTCATTACAATTGCACACATTTCCACCTAAATTCTGATGCAGGTCCTGAGGGTGGGGAATTTTTAAAGTACAAGTTTTGGTTTTTGTTTTTCACATGAGTTCCATCAAGTACCTGAGCCTCACAGAAGGGGAGGAAAGAAAGGGGAAAGGGAGGGCAGGAACCTGAAACACCTTTCAATCCTTTCTCTTTACATTTTGGCCCCAGAAACCACAACAGAGCATCACCAGGAGCTTAAAAAGCCTGGACCTCACCCCGAAACACCTGTGGATTCGACCTTGTGATGCATGGAGCATTCAGAGGGCAGCACCTCTACTTCCCAGGTGCAGATCTGATGCCCCAGCAGGAAGGAGAGGTGACAGATGGGTCAGACGCCGGACTCAGGAGGCAGTGTGTGGACATACATGAGAGAAGCCCAGAGATGGGGCCCTGGGGAGTCACGCGGGATACACAGACACTCACACTGCCCTGTGACCAGTGTGTGCCTGGCAAGTAATCCCAGTGCCTGACACCTTGAGGGACTCGGATTTAAAGTCACTTCTGGGATCCCAAAGGTTGGTGGCACTTTTGTTGTATGTTCTGCAGTCTTCCAAGGACACCAATGTTACTGTAAGTTCAGTCACTCTCTGCTGTGGATGATTGATTGATAAATAAAACACTGATTGGCCAGTAGCCAGGCAGGAAGTATGGCGGGACTAGCAGAGAGGAGAATTGAGAGAACAGGAAGGCAGAGAGGAGGAGACGCCAGCCTGCTGTCCAGGGAGCATCATGTAAAGTCATCAGGTAAAGCCACGGAACACGTGGCGACATATAGATTAACAAAAATGGGCTGAGTTTAAGTGTAAGAGCTAGACAATGGTAGGCCTGAGCTAATGGCCGAGCAGTTTAAATAATATAAGCGTCTGTATGTTTATTTTATAAGTGGGCTGCGGGACCCGGAGAGAAAAACTCTAGCTACAACTCTCTGTCACAGAGGGGTGTGAACTTGAGACTACTTTTGAAAATGGCATGCAATATTAAATTATAATCAAGTCAGTGGAGGGGTTAGGATGTAGCTCAGAAGTATAGCTTGTCTGGCATGCTGGGGCCTCTGGATTCACCCCCAGTATCACAAAATTCATAATGAATACAATCAACTAAAAAAAAAAAAGGCTGGGGAGATGGATTCGTAGTTAAGACCACTTGCTGTTCTTCCAGAGAACCCAGGTTTGAGTTCTACACCACAATCATCTCTAACCTTTGTTCCAGGGGATCACACACCCTCTTCTGGCCTCTCCAGGCACCAGGCACATATGTGATACACAGACATACATGCAACAAGACACCCATACACATAAAATAAAAATAATTTAAAAAACAAAACTAAATAACTAAAACCCATTAAGCAAAGCAAACAGTACCTGAATTTAGGAAATTTATATTCACAATGGAGATTTTAAGGAAGGTTTTAGAAAAGGATGCACCAGGGGGCTCTCGGCTACAAGAGGCCGACTTCACTAAGGCAGAGCATTATCGAAGAGAGAGCCGCTGCTGGCTGCTTCTAGACACACATCCATTGAAAATCTTGAACTCACAAAACCCACTAGCTGAGCTAACTGCCCCACCTAGGAGCATCACATGCAAAACAGCTCCTCTACTTCCATCCCTGACACACACACACACACACACACACAGAGAGAGAGAGAGAGAGAGAGAGAGAGAGAGAGAGAGAGAGAGAGAGAGAGAGAGAGAGAGAACGGCACACTATTCTCTTGGCCATAGATCTAGGCTAGGCACATGATGGAAGGATGCCTGCTGTAGACAGGGAATAGTATGGTACTTCAGCAGGTGAATGTTCAGCCCAATAACTTTGGCACAGCCACAACAAACAAACCGACATCCCTCTGGACTAGGACGGATGTCAGTACAGCCTTACAGAAAACATAAACCTTTCCCTTCTCAGAAGGAGAGTCTGAGAGCCTCTCGCCAGAGCACATGCCCCAGGCTGCTCAGCAGTTAGGAATCCTGTGAGCAATGCTTTTTGGCTTCACTGTCAGATAACCGAAGCTGTTAGACGGAACACCCTCAGTCTGCCCTAATCCAAGGGCAGATTTCACTTTTTAGTCAGAAAAAAACATGGTTTTAAATAAGAATGTTATGCAAGGGATGGAGTGGTGGGGCCTTAGAGAAGACGGCTTCCAGTAACCACGGCACACCACGGGTTCTTGGAACCTGCTGCTCCCTTCATATTTGGCACTAAGTGGCTCATTGTCCTTGTCTAGACAAGTGCTGTGGGCTGAGTAAACAGTGAATGGCTGCACAAAGCCTCTATTCATCCAGCATGGAAATGTGTTCGTGCGCAGCCTTTTCAGGCCCGAGGGGGCTCTGCAGAGAAAGAACAATTTACAGTTACTGTGCATTTACATTAATATTTACTTACTGTTGGACAATTCACATCTAGCATCCTCACATTTTAAGTGCAATTAATAAACAATGTTCTTCTACTTAAGATTCTAATGAAGTGTGAATCACTTTTACTTATTCTTTTACTAGTATTTGGCTAATTCACACTATCCAGGCTAAATGCTTTACCATAATCATTAGTTCCTCCAAGTTATTTAGTCATTTCTTCCAATATTTTAAATACATTTGCAAATGTCCTATTTTAACATTTTCTCTTCGGAAACAAATGTTTTCAGGGTATGGTAGAGTGCTTACAGGCAAAATGACCTGAAAACTGACCAGTTGAATATGTAGAGATACAGACGTAGATATGAGTTGCATACATATAGAAACTCTTGAGCCATCTTAAAACTTTAGGACTGTTTATTCAATTCACTTAGAACTAATTGTGCTTATCAATTCATCCATTCTATCCACTCAGAATCAGCTAGATTATGCTTATCAACCTCAATGTAAGTCTAAAATCAATAATGCAACTAAAGCAAAAAACATCACAAGATTAATGAACGCATCGGATCATCTTAAGGGCTATACTTTTAAAAAATAAATCTGACACCGTATCTCCTACATTTTATACAGAGGAAATACTGGTGTGCTGGTTGATTTTCATTATATTTAAATTTAATTTAAAAATTCCATTTGATTGATGTAATGGTCTTCTGGAGAGAAGTGGAGTTAAAAATATGTGGGCAAGTTGACTGGCCCGTGTTGCCCATGACTTGTGATCATGAGACAATTTCTATCAAACAGATGGTCAATAGGCAAAGACCCTGGAGACACGCTTAACACAAGGAACCAGCACACAAGAGAGAGTCTATGTCTGCATGTCTCTGTGGGTTCAGTTTTATAATAGTTGCTCCCATTGGCCTTGCTTTTTCCCCTGCAAGTAGCTTAATGTTAGTAGATGGAATCCCACAAACTACCCTCTTCCCTCCCTCTTTCCCTCCGGGTGAGCTGAACTGAGCTCACCTGATTGCATGACTGAGTCTTCATGCTATTGAGATCTTTCTCAGACCACAGCCCTCACAGCCTCTTCAAATCATCCCTTGCATCACTAATCCTCCTGATCTTCCTCAGAGTTCTGGAACCACAAATACAAAGGTCGTTCTCCTGGTAAAATGTTACATTAACTGGTTAGTGCACTCTGGAACCGCTCAACACTCAGAGGCATAGAGTTAAGAACTTAGGAACTGCACTATTGACTATGTTAGGACCCTGAGGCTGTGTGACATAAGGTAAAATGTGAAAACAAAAACAGATGAAAAATTCTGAAAACAACAACAAACCTTAAAAATTTAAAACAATGTTGTTCGGGTTTTCTGTCCAGGTCTCTAAACACAATTAAATCCGGAAAGTATGAAATACATGCAATATAATATAATTTATATATGTCACTAAATTGAAGACCTATCACTTAGAGAAAACTGGTCTGATTCACTCTAAGTACTCAGAATTGCCAATTGCCATCATTATAATAGGCAAGAGCCATAACAGCCAGGCACAGAGAGCTCACACCTGTAATCCCTGCACCCAGAGACAGGAGGACCGTGAATTTAATTTGCGGCCAGGCTAGGATACACAGCAAGTTCAAGACCACCCAGGTCCATATAGCAAGACAGAGACCAGAGGAGGAGGAAAGAGCAGGGAGGAAGAAGAAGAGGCAAAGACAGAATTGAAATAAAGCATAATTATATCCTCAGGGTACAAAGTAGGCCAAATTTGATTCATAAAAACACATCATCTGTTTTGACTACTATGGTTACCATGCATTTCACTGGTGTTTCTACCATTGCAGAAGAGAAATGCACAAACACGTCTACAGCCCCACTGCTCCTCTAATATGACTGCTGCAGCTCCCCATGGGGTGTGTCGATAAAAGCATGCTGGTGCTAAAAGCACCAAGGCATTGTATCTCATTTTAATTTTATTTTTTGTTATACTAGTGACATATATTCCTTAAAGAAAATCTGGGGGCTGGCAAGGTGACTCGGCTGGTAAAGGCACGTTCTTGCCTAAGGCAAGCCTGACGGCGTGGGTTTGATGCCCGGAACCTACCTGAAAGTGATGGAGAGAACCTACTCCACCAAGTTGTAGTGGCCTCTACACCTACACCATGGCACATCCCCCATAATCAACAAAAAGATAACAAATAAGTAAATAAATAACTGATATTCCCTAAATTCAACAAGAAACTTTGGGAAATAAAAGAAAATCAATGTTGTTGCTGCGGGCCGAAGGAATATATCATAAGAACTCAGCTGGTTATGGCAAAGTCACTAGCTGGAGGGATCAAGGATTTCCTCCAGAGGAAGCCAAATTCCAAGGAGCTTTTGGTGTTACTTGGCTTGTTATATATCAGCTGTATTCTGTTATGAAAATCATGTGTGCCTTCATAGTTTTCCCAGTTGATTTTTCCCTAAGAAGGGCTAACAGTGTGGACTGATCACTCTCTGGACATACACATTCCAGGTATTTGGAGAACAGCCTCAGGAAAGGCTTTCTCTGGAATCAGATATCTGCCTTGGCCACTTTCAAGGACTAGCAGTAATAACAGTCCACATGCAAGTCTCCTGATTTAAGATAAATTCCACAAGGAGACACCGCCTAGGTCAGGTGGACGTTAAGTAATAGCTTTATACAATTTAGCTCGGACCCTCCTTTCTTACAGCCTTACTAACTTTATAGACCTTTAACTCCTTACCTAATCACTTCTAGGAATACTTAGATAACTTTCTGTGCTGACAGCTATGCTCAGCCAGAACCCCAGTTCAAGCCTCCCTGTAATTATCATCATTGGCAGCATCTGGCCAGGTCCATCCCCAGATGGAGGAAAGTACCTTATCAGAGATACCTCTGTACTCTCTAAGAACAGACTTAAGCATACAGACTACCTGTTTGAGAAGCCTGGCGGATGTGCCAATTAAGCTTTACTTCCTCCTTTCCCAAATCTTACCTCCAGTTCCAGATCTCCCTTTAACTATCACCAGAGGCATCTAGCTGTACACAGGTTGCCTAGCGACTGAGAACACTTTCCCCCACCCTTCAGAAAAATGGCAGATAGCTTGGACAGATATGAGCCACAGGAAAAATGAAGACAGTTTTATTTTCTCCCATTATCTAGCAACTTATAGATTCTTAACATTTTCTACTAATCAGGTTTAAGACTATAGTTGAGCACATAAGATTCCCTCTTCTTAGATATTACCCGAATTTAGCCTTTAGTTAATTCATTTCCCCATTGGTCACTTCCCTTTGGGGTTGCAAATGATAAATACTGGTTATTGCTTCTCAATGTGATTTCTTATCACCCCTCTGTTTGATCCTGGAAGCCTGGCTTTATATACCAGGACTTCCAGGGCATGAGGGGGGAGAAGAGAAAAGAGAATGAAAGAATTCGATGGGTAAGAACTTGAGAGGAACAAACTGAGATGGGAAAGAACTAGGTTGAATGGCTAGAAGAGAGTACCAGAGGAACGAGATGGAAGATGAGGAAGAGCCAGATGGGAAAGTACTAGCTGGGTAAGAAGAAGCTGAAAAGGGCCTAGATGAGGCAGAATTAAGATGAGAGAATTAAGATAGAACTTAGAGGGAGCAATAGATAAGTATAGAGAGAAATCAGGCAAGAAAGGAGCTAGACATAAGAACAGAACTGAAGCTGTGTTTAAAAGATGTTATGCCAGAAGAATTAAAGCAAGTGGACTGTAGAGCTCGGTGTGCTGAGATTCTATTTCCTGAAAATAGTCCTCGCCATTAGTAGTTCTCTCTCCTGAGCCCCTAGTATGTATAATATTAAGGCTGGTCCCTCTAATATTATACAAGATGTTATGACTGCATTTTCTAATGTCTATCAATATATAGAACATGTTTATTTAAATTTTTTAGCCATATATCTATGGAACTATATTGAAAATAGTTTTAAGTTATTCTGCTGTCCATTATTAGGTCATGATCATGCCTTCACATAACTAAATATTTTACAAAATTGATGATTTCTGAGGCTTCTGTTTCTGGAACAAAAAAAAAAATTGCTCCATAGACCTACTTCCCAGAAAAACAACCATATCTGGTGAAAATTAAGAAAAAGCAAAGTTATTCACATTTTTTGAAATCATCTTATGTATGTATTTATGTATGTATGTATTATGTATGTATGTATGACAAATGAAGAAACACATATTTAAAGATCTGCTAAGTCTCCATAAGAAATACAGTAAGCCTGGACCCAGCCAGTGTCATGATCTGTTTCCTCCTTCCTCAACCCCAGTCGAGTGTGACGGGGGTTTCTCTCTAGGAGGGTGTAGACAGGACGAGATTCCTGCTCCCCTCAGCTCTTGTACAAGGGCACAGCATTGAAAGGCTTTCCTGGTTGAGGCAGGCCCAGCAGCCTCTGTCATTCCTGTCTTTGGTGTGCACACACTAAATCCCTGATGAACACGGCTGAGGGCTCCTTCCCTCACCCAGTCCCAACAAACACAGTAAAAACTCTACCCCAGGCAAGGCAGGCCAAGAACACTGGGACCTCGTCTATACTCACCAGAGTGTGTCGTCCCCCCACGTCCAACTCATAAATCAGGGCAATGTTTTGAAAGAAGTAGACCCTTTCCCTATCCCCAAATCTAGAACAGTGATCAAAGACTTTGCCTGTGGGAAAGTACTCTATGAGAAAAGAGAATTCTGAGGTTTTCCCCAAAGGAACAGACTTTACTGGAAACAGTGTCCCAAGGTTTCAGCATCAAGGTGCTTTGGAGACTCTAGTGAACAACTGAACAATTGAGAGAGACTATTCGTGTCGTGAGAACCAGGGTAGGCCTTTGCCAACTGTTTACTCAGAGAAAACTGAGGCAGAAGCAAAACCAACCAACTAACCAACCAACCAACCAACCAACCAACCAACCAACCAACCAACCAAACTTGCTCAGAGAAGACTGAGGCAGAAGCAAAACCAACCAACCAACCAACCAACCAACCAACCAACCAACCAACCAACTTGCCGCGTTTCAGGAGCTAGCCCCATCAGTGGAGTGCTTACCTTGCTAGAAGGAGGGCCTGAGTTCAATAGCCAGGCCAGGGAACTACTTGTCATTCCAGTGTGGGGGAGGCAGACAAGTGGCTCCCGAGGCTTGCTGGCCAGCCAGCCTAGCCTCAGCAGTGAGTGCCAGGCCAGTGAGAGACCATCCCTCGAAAGACAAGGGGGCCATGCCTGAAGAATAATGCCCAAGCTGCACCTCTGGCCTCTACAAATGTAGAGGCACACAATGCATCCACACACAAGAGAACCCACGCCTGACCTGGTTTACACACACACACACACACACACACACACACACACACACACACACACACGAGTGTGCATACACACACACAAGTGAACCCACACCTCACCTCTGGCATACACACATGCACACACACACACACACACACACACACGAATGTGCATACACACACAAGTGAACCCACACCTCACCTCTGGCATACACACACACACACACACACACACACACACACACACATACATTTGAACAAGTGGACACATACACAAATGACTACCAGGTTTCAGAACAAAACCCCAAAACTACTCTCAAAATAACTCCTGTGAAGAGGCTTGTCTTGAAGTAAATCGCACTATAGAGTAACTTTTGTGTCATGCAATGGCCCAAAACAATAAAAAGAGTCAGCCAACATTTAATAAAGTCTAGTGGCTGAACAATAAGCCCACCAAAGCTGACAGAATAACAGAGAGATTAAGGAAGAAGAAGCTAAAGAAAACTCTGCTAACCCCACTCTTCTCCTGGGGTGACTGTGCCTCCTGAGGAGCAGCACTATAGCTGTGCACTGTGGGAAGGCACGCTTTGGAAACATAATGCAGCCAAGTCACTAAACAAACAAATCAACAAACAACAATAAAGCGAATTCTGTGGTGGAGACAACAGGATTCAGAATAGCCATGTTATCTAACATGTCCAGTTTTCAACAATTATCACAAAAGAGACATGCGAAACAAAACAAAACAGCAAAGTGTGACATAAACACAGAAGGGAAGAAAACGATCCAGAAACTGCCTGTGGTGACACCCTAATGTTTAACAGATCTTTGTCTGCAAACCATCCGGTTGAGCCAGGCATGATGACACACAGCTATAATCCCAGCCTTCCGGAAGCTGAGACAGGTGGATCTCTGTGAGGTCAGTCTAATCATTCAATGAGTTCTAGGCCAGCAATGCAACACAGTAAGATCCTGTCTCAGAACAAGCAAACAAGAACTCCTTATGCTCAAAAAAACTCAAGGAAATCTTCATTAGAGAAAGATAGCAATGTATTATAAAGAGTACCAAAGGCAAATTATTAACAGAACCAGATAAAAACTATAGATTTGGAAAGAACAGAAATGGAAATTAATTAAATTCACTGAAGGAACTCAATAGAATATTTGAAATAGCAGAAGGTAGACTCAGAAAATTGAAAGATAAGTCAATAGATATTATGTAAGTAAAGAACAGAGGGGGAAGGAAATAAAACAAGATGAACAGAGCCACAGAGGAATGTAAAAGCCATAGCAATGTACCAGCCTGTGCATACAGGAGCAACAGGAAGAGAGGAGGTGGCGGGGGGGACACGACAGAAAGTAGTCTTGAGGAGGTGACAACCTGAACTGATGAAGACACTAGTCTACACACTCAAGGAAATCCAATGAATACCATTTTAACAAAAACAAAGAGATCCACAAGTAGAAATATCACTCAAAAGTCAAAAAGAAAAAGAAATGTTGACAGCAGCAAGATGACGATGAGGAAAGAACCCTAGTATGACTGACAGCTGCCACATCAGACACACCAAGGCAGACGTCAGGGGGAAAGCATATTAAAAGATCGGAAATTTTTACAAACCTGACTGAGAGTGTCATACCTAGCAAAACTAGTTTTCAATAAGGAGGGCAAAATTAAACATTCTTATAAAAAATAAGAACAATTTATTAGTAGACCCACTAATTTTTCCCCCCAGAGCTGAGGACCGAACCCAGGGCCTTGCGCTTGCTAGGCAAGCGCTCTACCACTGAGCTAAATCCCCAACCCTAGACCCACTAATTAGGGAATACTAAGAAAATTATTCAGGATGAAAGCAAGTGACTCCACACAGCAGTTCAAATCAACACAAGAAACGAAGAGCAGATCCTGGGAGACGGTGTGGTGGGTAAAAGCACTAGCTGCACCAACCTGATGACCTTGTTAGATCTCTGTAACCCATGGTGGAAGGAGAGAACGGACTCCAGCCAGTTGTCCTCAGACCTCCACACACGTGCTGTGACACACACACAATAATAAACAAACACATGTTTAAAACATAATAAAAACTAAAAATGATAAAGAAAATTATTGAAAGAAAAAACTGGTTCTTTGTAAAGCTCCACAGAAATACCACAAGATTGACTAGGAGGTAAAGTGACAAGATTCAAATTACTAGACCCAAAATGAAAGAAAGAACATTACTGTAAAAATCCTAGAAGCAAAAAGAATTATAAACAAAATAGCCAAACAAATGGAAACACATGAACTATGAACCAATGGCTGAGGGGCCCCCAACTGGATCAGGCCCTCTGAATGGGTGAGACAGTTGATTGGCTTGATCTGTTTGGGAGGCATCCAGGCAGTGGGACCGGTCTTGGGCTCATTGCATGAATTGGCTGTTTGAAACCTGGGGCTTATGCAGGGTCGTTTGGCTCGGCCTGGGAGGAGGGGACTGGACCTGCCTGAACTGAGTCCACCAGGTTGATCTCAGTCCTCGGGAGAGGCTTTGCCCTGGAGGAGGTGGGAATGGGGGGTGGCCTGGGGGGAAGAGGAGGGGGGCCATAGGGGGGAGAACAAGGGAATCCGTGGCTGATATGTAGAACTGAATTGTGTTGTAAAATAAAATAAAAGAAAAGAATTATAAACAAGCAATATAAATTATTATCCACAAAAAATTAATCAACTTAGATGGAATGAATGGGTAAATTCTTAAAAAGACACAAACTGACAAGAGTAACTCATGAAGCAAGAGACCAGCTGAGTGTGTGGTATGACCCCAGTACTTAGGAAGTAGAGGCAGGAGGACTACCACCAGTTTGAGATCAGCCTGGTCTAGATGGCAAGCTCCAAGTCAACCACAGCTGTAAAGTGAGACCCATACAAAAAGAAAAAAGGAAGTAAGACATTGTTTGGATGGGCCTCTAACAAGTGAAGAAATCAAATCAGTAGCCAAACACCACCCAGAAAGAAAGTAAAAAGAACCTGGGCTCTTTCTGGCTTCATTGCTGAGTTTTCCAAGAAGGTAACATTTTTTTAGTCCACTTCATGAGACCAGTTTTATTCTGCTGTCCTAACTGTAGAAAGACATCACAACAAATTACAGACTGATATATTTTACAAACATAGGTACAAAGATTCTCAACAAAATACTAGCAAGTAGAACTCAGAACTTATAAAAAGGATTAAACACCATATGAAATATAATTTATCCTAGGAAAGTAAAACTGGCCCAGTATCTTAAAAACCAACCACTGTAACATATACCAACAAAATAAACACAAAATCAAATGATCACCTCGTTAAGTATAGAAACAGCACTTGGGAGAATACATCTTTCATGATAAGAGACACTCCATGGACTACAAATAAAGGGGACTTATTAAACCTGCTAGTGGGATGTCAATGAAAACTACAGAGTTATATTCTGCGTAATGGATCAGAAACAAAACAAGGATGTCCGTGAGCATTGTCCTGGAGATCCCAGTCAGAGCAATGAAGGAAAAAAAAAATACAGAACCCAGATGGTGAAGGAAGACATGAAACTATATTAGAAGATGACATGATGCCGCTTGTCATGTGATCTCAGTGCTCAAGAGGCTAAAGTGGGAAGATAGCAAGTTTGAAGGCAAACTGGGTAACACAGTGAGATGCTGTTTCAAAAACAACAGAACACAACAGAAATCCACACAGAAAAGCACAGCATTAGTACATAAATTCAACAAAATTGCAGGATGTTAGACCAGCACACAAAAATCCTTGGCTTTTATTGTTGGTAGTGGGTATTATTATTACTATTATTATTTTGAGATGAGGTTTCTTTGTGTAGCCCTGACTGTCTTGGAACTAGCTCTGTAGACCAGGCTGGCCTTGAACTCAGAGATCCACCTGCCCCTGCCTTCTGAATGCTGGGATTAAAGGTGTGTGCCACCACTGCCCAGCAAATTCTTGTGTTTCAATAAGTCTGAGATGAACAATACAGAAATGAAATTAAGAAATCAATTCCACTTATAAGAGCATCAGAGCAGTAACAATTTAGGAATAAATTTAAACAAGAATAGGAGCTAGAGAGGTGGCTTAGTGGCTAGGAACACTGGCTGCTCTTCCAGAGGACCTGGGTTCAGTTCCCAGCACCCACATGGAAGCTCACATCCACCTATAACTCCAGTCCCAGGGGATCTAACACCATCTCTGCCCTACTTGGGTACCAGGCATGCACATGTATACAGAAATAGATTCAGGAAAACACTCATAGATATAAATTTTTCTAGTTTAAAATTTAAACAATAGCAAACTATAAATTTTGTTTAAATAAATTTTGAAGGATTTAATTTAACTAGTTGGGAAAATATTTCATTTTGAACAGCAATACTTCAAAGCTGACCCAGGGATCCAACAGAAATCCACAGAGCTCTTTTGTGGAGGCTGACAAGCTGATTCTAAAATTAATATGAAATTGCAATGGGTTAGGCTAGCCAAAGCAACCTTAGGAGGATGAATGCTTTCTGAGTCCGAAACTCATTATGCAACAAGAAAAATAACCATAATAATGTAGTACTCTCTCCTGGATAGACAAATAAATGAGTGGAACAGAACTGAATCCAAAAACAAACCATTTGGGCCCCATTGACTTTCAACAAGTGTGTCAGGAGCATCTCATGGGAGAAAGGAGTCTGTAATAAATAATACTTGGACAATGGAGTCTGGTTCTTCTAGAGACATCAGCAGAAGTGTGGTCAGAGACCCATCTGCAGGGAGATCTGTCACCCAGAGGCACCAGTCTATGCAGCTGAGTGGTAGAAGCCATGCTAACTCAGAATTAAGGTGTCAGAGTAGAGAAATAGTTCAGGGCAGCATGGGAGGCAACTTAAGACACTCCAGAACAGAGAAGTAGCAGGGCCTTTTCATTTGATGGGTGGGAACTATTGATCAAAAAGACTTAGCACTGAGATCCATAAGCTGATAAATCCAGAAATGCAATCAATTTGATAAAACACAAACCCTTTAACCTCTCCCAAGACCTTTCAACAAACAGGCTCTACACATCTTCCCTGGTCCTATCCCCCAGCATCGTTACCTTGCAGTGACATTCCTCTTGAAGACACACTCCTGAGATTATGAGAAGCTCACTCTCTGGACTTCACCACCTGAGCCTCCCTTCCTGCTCTGTGACTTGCCATCCAAGGGACCTTGAATAAGTTGTTAAACATCTCTTTGCCTAAGTTTCTTCAAAGGTACTTTGGGGAACATGACAATAAACATTCTATCTTCTACACAGATATAATGTGAGGATTAGAAGGCCTTGCCACCCAAATGCTAATAATGGCCATCATTGTTCTCCGTAACAACTTTTTACATTTCTTCATCTATTTAATCTGTATTGTTTCTGCCATAATTATCTCCTTCTTATCCTCTCTCCTTTTCCCCTATTCTTTCATGAGTGAACACCATCCTAACTTTTCAGTTTCAGCTAGTCTCACTCCTCCAAACCTATCCTCCTGTCTCCCAAGGGTGTTCGTTTCTCCTCTGGACTTCAAAATCACTAATTCATTACATTTACCTTTTTATCATTAACAAACAGAAAAACTTGGGCTGGTAGGTGTAGTTCAGTAGTAGAGCACTTGACTAGTGTTCGTGAGGCCTTGGGTTCAAAGCTCAGAGACACACAATGAAGAAAAAGAAAAGCAGAAAGAATATCCATGCTACACCCATGATGGAGGAGCAAGGGCTCGAAGAGCCACTATCGGAACACTGGAAAGAGCACGAAGTGTGTTTAAATTGTGAACTTGATGTAAATGAAGAGGCAGAATAGGTTCTCTGTTCTTTGGTGTAAAAGTCCTGATTACTTCCTTTTTCAGACTTTCCAACGTCTTTGTCACAGTAAGAATGAGAAACGGAAACTTAAATCCCAACTTTGCTGAACCTAGGAAACATCTGTAACCCCAAACCACACTGTATTAGGAAGGAAGTCACATGGAAGGGGAATAAATGTTTATTGGACCGAGTAAGGTCAGATCTAAGTGTCTGCAGGTGTGATGCCACCCAGAAACAAGCTAATTACACCCAGGGGACTCCAGAGCGCCTCAGAAAAAGGAGGGCTCAGCGATGTGAAATGTGGGGATGAGTGGACGTTATTAAGTCGATTGCTTGAAAGTCTGGAAGAATATAACGTGGGTCCATATATCCTATTCCTGCCTTTTTCAACTTGGTGACACCTCCTCCAGAAATACTCAGAGCATAGAGAGTACAAATGAAGAGGAGAAGTGTAAAAAGCTACAGTAAAAAGATTTTAAAGCAAAAGCCTTCCTACTAACAATCACCTCCTTTGCCTAGTTTGAAACAGGGGTGCCCAGGTTATGTTGTCCAGGAGAAGCTGGAGCATCCTTCCCTGGAGAAACTGCCCACACACACCAGAGAAATGGCCTTCTTCTACTGACTATGGCATCCATAATGAGAAAGCATGCTGGCCACTCATCGGGGACAGGGTTTCTCACCCTGCTACGGCTGACATTTGTCTCAGATAATTCTTTGCTGAGAGGGACTGTCCCGTTCACCACAGCATCTCTAGCAGCATAAGATAGTTTCTGTCACTTACACACCAAGAGTCTTTTAAACTCTTTAGAATAAAAATGTCTCCAGTGGGTGTGGGGCTGTCACCGTCCGACAGTGAGGCTTATTGAAAGCCACTTCCTCAGAACAGCTTTAGAGTATGTCATCTCTGAGCACTCCCAACCCAAAAGACAAGAGACATAAACAAGAAAACCCTGTAGCTAACAGCCAAGCAGATTAAAAAAGAAGCTGCAAATTGAAACAAAGGCAGTTTGCTACATAAGCTATGAACACAGAAGAACTTGACAATAACGATATCATCAAAATAGTTTTTAATTCATCAGAATGTTGTGGGGGAGGACACAAATTTCAGAAATATAAAAGACAAGAAGTGAACACAAAATACAGGAATGTTGGAACCCCAGTCCTAGAAGATGGACATATAACTAAAATGTGTTCAAGAAGGAAAAATGTAGATTTCCAGAAATTAGTGACTGTGACAAGATAGATCTTTTTGAAGAGACATATTCAAAAAACCTTCTCAGGTCCAGATCTCAGTGGAGGCTGTACTTCACCACCAAAGCAGTTGGGTTTTGGCTTCAGGGTTCTTCCCTGAATCTTGGGAACCTGACCTACAGTTTTGAAAGACTTCCGGGGTGCAAAGATTAGGAGATGAAGCCCAGACTCTAATTAATCAATGTAAGTCTAATTAGCATTCCTCCTCCATAAAGCTAAAACTTCAAAACACCATGTTCTCAAAGAGAGCACCAAGTATAATAAGCCCAAAGTCTCGTCACATGCCCTGGCTCTAAGGAGGGTCTCTGTTGATCTTGACAATGAGCACGGTGGCTATAGCCCCCGAGGTCCCAAAAGGAAACAGCACCACTCTGCTGGGCCAAGTCTGATGGGTGGATTTATAAAGGAATGAGCAGGGTTTGAAGAAACCAACAGAAGACAGGGAGACCTGGTGCTGGCGATGTTCGGGAGCTTTCATCGGCTCTGGAAGGCATGGTGAGTGTCAAGAAACATCTGTTTGAGGATGTTTGCTCCAGAGTACCAGCACTCCACAGCTCCTTTTAAAGAGAAAGCCCGGAGGCTATGTCTCTCCTGCCCTTTGCGGCTCTGCAGGGACCTTTCTGTCCAGTCCCGAGGCTTCCACACCGAGCACTTTCAACAGCATTATCCAAGAGCTGAGCTCACATGGAAGCCCAGTGCCTTATCCCAGAAGGCCGGCCACAAGGCTGCCTCCTGAGTCCAGAATCAGATTTGTGCTTGCATTAACTTTAAATTTGATGCTGGCTTCTGGGTAACTCCTGTCTGACGCCAGCTTATAGCATGCTGTTCTCTCTCGGAGCTGAGATCAGTAAGATCTTGAAACCCAAAAAACCCCGGTTTTCAGGCTTGCCTTCCCCTCTCCCCCACTGGGAACTTCCTGGATGACTGGGAACTTCCTGGATGACTGACCACCAAGCAAGATCTCTTTACAAAAATCTGCTGCCTGTACTCACTGTAACTTTAGTATACATACGCAAAGTTCCAGGAGGAGAGTTGAAAAAGAGACACTTTCCCAGGAAAAGAAAAGGAGTCATTTCCTCCACGCTTTACTCGTATTTTCCCTGTCACTTCATTTCCCTTACTTGGCCTCTCTGTGGTCTTGAAAGCTGATTGCCTTAACAACATACGCATCTCTCTTAAACAAATCCTCCACTAACTAGTAAATACATTCAGGCAAATAGAAATACTAACGTATGTGTATATGTACCTAGATCACTGTAACACACACACACACACACACACACAAACACACACACACACACACACACACACAGACACACACACAGTGAACCAATTAATTAAAGTTATTTTAAAATTGGTTCTAAGACAGGTTTTCACTGCATAGCATAGGCTAGCCTGGGATGCTCAAGACTCAGTCTCCCAAGTTGAGAGTACCACAATTCTGGCTCACTACAGAATAACTTTATAATCTTCAAATGGTAGAGGCATTCTTGAATAAAGGAGAACAAAACCAGGACCTACGTACCATTCCAATGCCAGCCACTAGTCATTATTTGGCAAAGAACTTAGAATTGTGATGTTTTAGGGGCCTATGACATGTGTTCAAAATGAATAGTAATACCACCTGTAATTTTAAAAAGTGTTTTAAAATATATATCACCCTTTCAACTCTAACCAGACTGGGCATCTATGTGTAATGCAATTTATGTTATGAGGCTAAAGTAATCTATAGCTAGTGAAATTAGAAATCATAAAAGCATTTCAATTTTAAAGCAACTGAAAATAATATGTTTTGGAGAGGACATGAGAGTTTACTAAGGTTCACACCATCTGGGGACAAAATGAGCCTTGGTTTGGTTCAGGGCAGCTCATCCTCCAATGCACTGCTGCTTGCTGCCAGCAGTCAGCTCCATTTGGTCCTCCCATGTTCCCATCTGCAGAGCCACTCCCAATGCTATAGAAACAGGAAACAGAGAATATATATATATATATATATATATATATATATATATATATATGGCATTTTCAGGTTTGGGGCTTAAATCTTCTTCCAAAACCACATTCCCCTTTCCCTCTCATGGTAAACTGACTCACATCATGCAATTTTATGAAACATCCATACTCAGTAAAAGACAATAAAATCCAAATAAATCGAGCATTTCTCCATTCTAATACAATTTCCCCTAATAATTTCCTATGGAAGCGCATCTGAGTTTATGACATTCTTCTGCCAGTTATCTTCATGGCTCCATATACCAGCCATTGATCAGGATCTGTAGCTGACAGCACTAGCTATTCACACTGTGACTTTTAATAACCACATTCACGTTGATGTTGCCTCACCCATCATTTTGCAGGAAGAAAAGATTAAGGCTAAATGAAAAATGACTAGTTTCTCTTGCGATTCCCTTAGAAGCACAACCGATGAAAGATACTGCAGAGCCCTGAAAGAATTAGTGATGTATCTTCCGCATTTGCCTAGTTTCATGTACGTGAAGAGCTATTTGAGTATTTTGAATGTATGATATCTCAATGAAGATTCTTCTATGTGCTTCTGTTAGAGCAAGCCTCACGCTGAATTGCAATTAATTTTTTCTACCATTACCTCTTTCATGATGAATTTTCTGAGGAGCTCTTGTTTATCTCTGTCTCTTTAGAAATAACATGTTCCTAATTCCCAGTGCATTCTTAATATATGTTTAATAGATAATTCATTTAATATACTCATGTTAAAATTTATATAAAAATGATTTATATGTCATCATTCATCTTCAAATGAAATATTGCCACTTCTAGTATATTTCAAGGTCACTGACTCCATTTATACGCATCCTATTCTCAGTATATTATACTATAGCTTCATTTTTAAGATATTAAAATTACATCTTGTGCGTATGTGTGTGTGTGTGTGTGTGTGTGTGTGTGTGTGTGTGTGTGTTCTAGGAATTCGAACTCAGGCCATCAGGACTAGCAGCAAGAACGTTTACCCATTGAGTCTTCTCAACAGCCTTGATATCCTAATTTCCTATTTCATTTGGATTTTTCCATCAGCATACTGGCATACTTACTTCTTTAATAATCATCTGGAACACCCCACCACCACCACACACACACACACCCCCCCCCCCCCCCCCCGTTCTCATTTCAACCACTGCCCCGGGTTTTTGATCCCTTCATAGAAAGTACTTCTAAGGGTTTTCCATCTTGATGTTTCTAATTCCATTAGAATAGCAGACAGTAGTAAATGATCTGACTGGTTAACTGGGGCCTGGAAGCAGCAAAAATGAAAATTCAGAGACTAGGCAGTCTGGTGTGATGGTTGGTCTTGAGTGTCAACTTGATGGGATTCAGAATCACCTAGGACACACACTCCTGAGTGTGTCTTTGAGCTCAGTTGCAAATTAATTGGGGAGTATAATTGACCCTTAAAGTGGCTGTCACCTTCCTGTGGTCTACCTAGATATAAAGAGGTCTGGTGGGGGGACAGTGTTGTCTGCCTGCCCTTGGTCTCCTTCGTGGAGTACATCTATATTAGTTTGCTTTCTGTTGCAAAACAAATAGATGAAACACCATGTGATAGGTTTATTTTGCTTATACTTCTCAGTCATAGTCTATCACTGAGAAAAGTCGGGGTGGGAGCTCAGGAAGGACAAGAACCTGGAATTAGTAACTAAAGCAGAACCCATGGAGGAATGCTGCTTGCTGACTTGTTTCTCCTGGATTGCTCAGTTTGTTATATTATACACCCTAGGACCACCTGCTCAGGAATGGTACCACCTACAGTGAGATAGATGGTCCCTTCTACACTAATCTTCAATCAAGAAAAATACCCCCTCAGAATTGCCTGCAGGTCAATGTGATGGAGGTATTTTCTCTATTAAGATTCCTTCTTCTCAGATGACTCTAGCTTGTGTCATGTTGACAAAAAAAACAAAAAAACTAACCAACACAATTGAACCCTTGTCAACTTGACACACAAACATATCACTATTAAACCATAAACTTGCCTTTCTTGTTTGTCCCCAAGATGTCATGCTAATATTGATATCACAATAGAAAATGTAGTACAGCTTTAAAAGTCCCACAGTCTTTAAACATTTTAACACTTTAAAAATTTCATCTTTCTCATATATCAAAGTCTCTCAACTGTGAGCTCCTTCAAAATAAAAATAAGTTAAATATCTTCTTATTACAGGAGGGAAGAGCCAGGGCACAGTCACAATAAAATCAAACCAAAACAAACTTCAACCACATAGATATTCAGTGTCCCAGTTCTGGGATTCACTTATTATCTTCTTGGGTCCAAAGGAATTGGGAAGCTGCACTTCCCCAATTTTGCCATCTACAGCACACACAGCTTGTGTCCTAGGCTCAGTCCAGCTACGGGCAACTTCAGCCAGCTCCATGCAACACTTGCCACTGTCCTGCCCACAGTACTGGCATTTCCGTTGTGCTGGGGTCTCCACAGGCTGCACCAATGGCCTCTTGGCCTCTCTCAGGGAACTCCAACTCTGCCATATGGTGCCAAGCCTTACTTCTCTCCATGACCACCTCACTTCTGAAGTTCTCATGATGCCCAAACCATTACCACCCGGGAGACTCTTACACATTACCACATTAGGCTGACAGTATGAGATGCAGTCTTGGCCTTCTCTGAACTACAGCTTCTGTGTGCTGACCCTGAAGAAACACTCCCCAGAAGATTTTGCATGAATGAATGATGCTGGTGTCTTATTAATCACATCTGATTCTTCAGCCCCAGATGACCAGTATCTATTGTCTCAGTGAATCACAGGCTTCATTTCCATGGATGCTTAACACAAAATGTCACACAAACATTCTCTGAAACTTTACAAGCCAGGCCTCCATTCTCTATATTTGCCTCAGCATTCTTATCTTCCAGACTCTCACAAAATAACCTATTGAGCACTAAACAGCTCTTCAAGACCAAAGTTCTAAAAACTTCCACAATCCTCCAAAAGACAGCATAGTTAGCTCTATCACAGCAATTCCCCATAATCCTTGTACCAATTTCTGTAATAGTTTGCTTCCTATCACTATGATAAAACACCATGGCAAAGAGCAACTCAGGGAAGAAAGGCTTTATTTAGCTTACATGTTCCAAGCAAAGTTTGTCACTGAGAGAAGTCAGAGAAGGAACTCAAGGCAGCAACTTGGGGGCAGGAACTGAAGCAGAAGCCATGAAGGAGTGCTGTTTACTGTTTTGTTCCTCCTAGGTTGCCCAGTTTGCTTTCTTATATACCCCAGGACCACCTGCCCAGGGGTAAGATTGCCAGCAGTGGGCTGGGCCCTTCCATGTTGTTGTAGGACTCTGTTCCTGGAGAGACAGGAACAAACCCCAGACAGAGAACTGATGATAGACCAAAGTACAGATACCATTGAAGTCTGGCTTTGTGTCCAGCGGGTTTATTGGGGTTAGTCACAGGAATATGGTGAGGAGTGACTTACAGGAGATGAAGTGACTCAGAGACAGCCGCATCACCAAAGCTCCCTCCTTTGGATGACAGTCCATGAAAGCTGGGAGCCTGGAGTGCACCGCACAGCCTGCAGGTAGCTCAACAAGCTGAGAGTGTCTTTCCCTGGTCTGAGACTCTTTCGGGTTGCTAGGCTGGTCTCTGCTTCTTCCGAGAGGTGTGGCTTGTCTGAGTCTTCTCTTGGCAGTCTTTACTGTTCATATCGTCTCGGGGAGGAGGGGACAGGTGAATCTGGTCAGTTTCAGGGACTTCCAGAAGGTATTTCGAGTTGTTTACGTCCTGTCTTAATGAGCTTCCCTGTAAGGTGGACTGTTTTGATCTTAGAGGAAACAGCCGTGAAACACACCCAATCATGAATCAAGAAAATGCCCCATCCACTTGCCTACAAGGAGGTCTGATGGGAGCATTTTCTCAATTGAGATTTCTTCTTCTCAGATGACTCTATCTGGGGTCAAGCTGACAATAAATAAATAAATAAATAAATAAATAAATAAATATAAAAATAAAAATAACAACAACAAAAAAAGCCCACCCTAATCAACACAGTGACTACATCTGCTACTGCCATGCTCTGCTGGCATCAGGCTGCAGCTCCTTTGCCTCCCGACGAGAACTCTCTAGGGAGCTGTTAAACCCCCAGGTGGACACTGTGACTCTTAGCGGTCACAGCACTTGCACATGTGCTATTAAGTTGACACCCTGCAGGTTTTCCACGGCCATTCCAGATGTTGCACTTGCTTTCTACAAGCATGTGGTGCACAGAGCCTCTTCCTGCCAGGTGTGCTGCACAGGCTCAGGGAGAGGGTAGAGATAAGACCAGCTCCTCTCAGCAGGACTCCAGAACCACAACTAATTCGGGGTCACGTTCGGTTCCCCAAGTTCATTAAGCAACAGTTGGAGAATGTTACTCTCTTGGTAAGGACACCTGGCTCTGATTGCAATAAAGAGTTAAGCTTGCTGCTATTTTCCGGGTCAGAGAAGAGAATGCAGCTTCAAGGACTCGTTGGAGCTCCCTCAGTGCTTCCATTCCCACTGAAGAGCAGCAAACAGGTGACTGTAGTAACTATGGCCTGACAGGGTCAAGGCCAGTGTCCAAACCATTCTTGGCTGAAGTACCCACCCAAGGTAAAGGAAGTAGAAATCGGGTCAAGGAGTGGGGAGATGAAAAATATCCCAACAGTCTTCAGGACAGCCGCAAAAAGTAGGGACTATGGCTCATGCTACTGTCACCTGGAGATTCTATCTAGTCCCCATGCTTATCCATTAAACAGTTTGGGGCCCTTTTGAGTATTTTGTGTATTGGTTTTAAGAATGATGCATCTATTACACTCATGTAAAAGGGTTTGTATGGATACATGTTTTCAAATCTCTTGAAATGTAAATGCTGAGTTATTGCTGAAAAGAATTTTTATATATGTGACTGGGTATTGTTTGTTTCTTTGTTTGAGATAAGGTCTCGCTATGCAGTCCAGGCTAGTCTCAAATTTTCAACGGCCTGTCTGTTTAGTTTCTCTAGTGTAGGGATTCCTAGGATGCATTGCCATACCTGGATTTTCTGTTATTCACTTGAGCAATTACTAGACACTTTCCAAAGCAGATGAACTATTTCACATTCCCACAGGCATCATACAAGGTCCCCTTTTATATCCTTGTCAATATTTGTTATTGTGTGACTATTACAAGTATTCTAGTTGACATGAAGTAGTATCTCATGCCGTTTTGATTTGCAATCACTTAGTATCTGACAGTCATTGAACATCTTTTCTGGTGCTTACTGTCTATCTGAATATCATATTTAAGGACATACTAATTATTGCATATGGTGTAAGGATCTAGTCCTATTGTTTCTGTTTTCTATTGCTGATGTAATAAATTTTAGCACCATTTTGGTAGCTCAAAACACAAATGTATCCTATGATATCAGCCAGAAGATTTACATAGATATCACTAAATCATCAAGGTGTTTTTTCTTTATATCTTTGGAAGGATTTGTTTCTTCTCCTTTTCTAGCTTCTAATGGATGTCTACATTCCACTGCTCTTTGGACCTTTACCCACTTTCAAAGCTAGCAAAAATGTCCTCACATCTCATCACTCTGACCTCTGCTCCTCACCCACTCTCACTGTTAAAGAATCCCCGTGATTGCCTTGGGTCTCTCCAGATCGTCTAAGACCAGATGACTAGCGACCTTCGTGCCACCCTGATTGCCCTTTACCATATAATGTAGCACATTAACAGAGATTGAACTCAGAGCATTTGGGGGATCTGACATGGTTTAGATCAGCAATTTGTGCCTTTGAGATTCTCAAAGGTCCACATACAAAAGACTTGTCCACCAAGAGTGGCAGTGGAAACCTTTAGACAGTGGAACTCGGTAAGGAAGTGAACTCAGTGGAGACATGCCTTTGGATGCAGTATCAGGACCTTGACCCTTCCTCTGTCTTTCATTTCCCAGCCACCATGTGATGGATGGGCTGCCTGCTCAGCATCCTCCTGGCATAATATACTGCCTCACCATAGGCCCCATAGCAATGGGCCTGTTACTATGGACAAATAAACATTCCTTTTTTTAAAATTGATTTACCTTAGATGTTTGTCACAGTGACAGAAATATGACCAGCATATGGGTGACTACTTTTCCTATCATTCCTGTAAAATGAGTTCTATTGTTTATAGTTTCACACTGAACATGTTTCTCAATTGGGGATGATTTAACTGGGAGAAAGTGCTACCAGAGTTAACAGCAGAGATGATAGACATCCTACCCTGTGGAAGGGATTCTCCACTGCAAAGAATCATCTGCTGCAAAATGTCAGCAGACCTTCTATTGAGAAACTTGTCTTTTAAAATTCTGAGACTTGCAGAAAATAAATTGCCTTGACCATAGTCCCAGCCAGTAAGTTCAAGGTCATGGTCTATATGACTGAATTGTTTACCACTCTAGGTGGCAGCATGAGCCTGGAGAGAGTGGAGCCTAAAAATGAGGCAGACTAACGTCTAATGCAATAGGCAATTTTATTCAGAGCATCGGACAATTTATACTCTGAGGGTTAAGAAAAAGGTCACCTGAGTAAAGTATACAATTATAAGGACAATGCCTTATACATGGCATAAACTTGTTTTTCCATAGAGATATACTAATAACAAGAGCTGAAGTAAACGCACTCCTATCCATTACCCCTGGGAGGAGCTCATAAGCACATTCCAAGAACAACTCTGGGTTTTTAAAGAAACTGAGGTCACAAAACTCTTGTTTTCTTGCAGTTTTCTCACAAGCATTCAGCATCCCCTTTGCATGACTCCATTCCTAGACTGTGTTCCAACAATGGATTGAGGCATCTTCAAAGTTGAACTCCATGCAGCACTATATATTGAACTGTCCTATAACAAGAAAACATCAATGTCCTCTTCTGTGTAACTAAATAAGAACTTTTTCTTCTGAAGATGCAATCATCTAGTTCCAACAAGCTATGCCTTAGGGTCTTGGACAAAGCCATTTTGTTCGGTAGGTTAAGTCAGCTGTAGTTGTTCCGTGGAAGCTTTCAGGACAGGCTGCTCAGGAACATGAAAGAGCCAGTATGGAGCAGCACACTCTCCTGGTACAGCGGGCAGTAAAAGAACCCAGCAAGGGACAAGGTGTCATGTCATGTCTTGCTTCTATTTACCTCCCTCTCTAATTCTTGTTGATCCACTTACCAGAATGTCAGTTGCTGGGTGAAAAAAAAAATGTGTTACTTATGAAGGTGAATGAAAATCAAGATATACCTTCTTAATGCTCAAAAACACAAGCCATGGAAACCCCAGCTATCATACAGCTGATGGACTATGAACCAAAACAAAAAAGGATATTTGCCACCTACCTTGTGAAAAAACATTTCTTCAGAAGAATGTAACCAAAGTGGGTTTTCCAGTCACAGAAGTGTCTTATGGTGTAGTTTACATTTTCAGTGATCTCATCAACAGCCCATTTTATCTGGACGTTAACACTGACGAAGTTATTGTATCATTAACAAACAGTGAAAAATCATTACAGCAGCAGTAGTGTCTTCTATAGCCATGTGTCCCCCAAGGACCACAAATTCCTTTGAATGTAATTACAGCATCACGATCATACAAATATCAGCACACATTTGAAAAACTCTAATTGGGGCACACCTTTAGCTTTTACTGGGTGAGCAGTTACATTCCAACAGTAACAGCAGCAATTCACCTAATTACATATTTGTGTGCAGGTTTTGCTTGGCCTCAATTATTTAACAGTTCAACTAAATCTTACTGCTTTGTAAAGTTTCAAATTTCAGACTACCTCCATGCCAGCAGAATGAAAACAAGGTCAACTCAATGAGACAAGATGTATATGGAAAGAATGTTGTGTATCTTTTAGGAGTGGCTGCTATCAACATAAAGCTCCTTCAAAAATCAGCCGCCCTGCTGCCTCCCTGACATCACATCTTACTTCCTGGTCTGCATGGAACAGCTTACACAGTACCTGCTACGATCACTCTCTACTGAGCTGAAGCCCCAGCCTGAAGCTCCACTTATGTAGACCTTACAAGGGTAGTGTGTTATGGTCATAGCTAATGTTCAAACAGCAGGCCATTTCTCAGCTGATCTGATCCTCTCCCATGACCCCAGATCCCGTCCACAATCCAGGAACGAAGGAATCTACTGGCCATCTGCACTTCCTTCTGGGTTATGAGCAGTGTCCATTCCTGGTTCCTGGTGCTGGACATTCTTGTTATCCCTACTGTTAAAGGCTTTGACCATCACTCTGGCTTGTAGACAACAAACTTCAAACTTGACTTGAGTGAGTTATCTTACTTCTCATTCTTGTGGTGTGCACGTGTATGTGGTAGATGGATGTGTACGTGTGAATGGGTGGGTGGTCGTATATACACACACACAGAGGCCAGAGGGGGCATCAGGTGTCTTCATCTATTGCTTTCCATTTTATGTTTGTGACAAGGTCTCTCACTGAACCAGGATGGGTCAACCACCAATCTCCCAGGACCCTGATGTCTCCTCCGATTCTGGGATTGCAGGCACCTGCAGAAATGCTGGACTTTAGGTGAGTTCTGGGGATTTGAACTCAGGCCCTCTTGATTTCACGGTGAGCACTCTTACCCACTGGGCCATCTCCCCAGACTCTCCTCTCATTTTAAAATGAGAATGGAAAATTAATGTCTCATATTCACAGGGTAACGATTGTTTGAAGTAATTTGCAGGAAGCTCTCAACACAGTACCTGGCCTATCATAAGTTCTCAGTAAATTAATATGATAACTAAGTATTATTACTATTATTTTCTTAAAATGTAGGTTCTTGAAAGCGGTACTGTCTGTTTTATGCTCAGTTAATACTTGTTTGGTAAGAGAGCAAAAGACCAGCATGATTTCTGTTGATTGTAAAGATGGGCTTTCTTTGCCCATGAACTTGGACCCCGTAAGTGATATTCAGTTAAACTTAAAACATGAGCTTAGATGCGCACAGCTATTTGAGATGTTCAAGACACACAAAGTTAAGATTCAATACACTTCCAGTGATTTTGACATAACTGGAGTAAAAAATGCTTCCACAACATTCATCATTGGCTGGAACATCTACTGAGTAACGATGTTTACCAAGGGCTTTCCACACAGCACTGTGGGAGCTGAACAATTGTCTGATGAACTGAGAGACAGTGGCTAGATTCTGTAGTGGAACTAGTTTTAGTCTAAAGGGGAGCTGTGTATGGTTTTAATTTGAGGAAGACTAAATAAAACAATGCACACCATATTCCTCCACAACACCATTGTGTTGAATTTTATCCCTATATTTAAAGTAACATCTCTGTTCCTTCTGTACAGCGAGGTTACTTTCAATTACTGATAGCTGTGGCAAAGGGCACATGATGTTTTCAAAAGATGTGTATCATGCCCCCAAATGATCTGAAACTGCTTAATGTAACAGAAAACGGGAAATTAGAGATAAAAATGCAACAGAAACGTTTATACCCATAGGCCTAGGCTGTTCTCATCAACCTTGATCAGAGAAGTTTCTTTTGCAGTGGTCAGCAGTCAGCAGAGAGACGCATAACTGGTCAGAATGCCAAGGGTAAGTGTGCTGGTTGGTTTAAGTCAATTTGACACAAGCTATAGTCATCTGAGAGGAGGGAACTTCGATTGAGAAATGCTTCTGTAAGACTGGGCTGTAGGCAGGTCCATAGAACATTTTCCTAATTGGTGATTGATGGGAGAGGGCCCATCCCATTGTGGGTGGTACCACAGCTGGCTGGTGGTCCTGGGCTCTATAAGAAAGCAGATTGAGCAAGCCATGAGTAGCAAGCCATTAAGCAGCACTCCCCCATGTCCACTGCATCAGCTCCTACCTCCAGGTTCCTGACCTGTTTGAATTCCTGTCCTGACTTCCTCCAATGATGAACAGTAATATGGAAGTGTAAGCCAAACAACCCCTTTCCTTCCCAACTTGCTTCTGGCCATGATGTTTCATCACAGCAATAGTAGGCCTGTCTAGGACAATAGTGGTCAGCCCTAAATGGAATGTCTATATTAGCCCCATCACTATCATGGCCAAGACTCAGGGAACATTGCAGAAGAGGAGTAAAAAAGAACTGTAAGAGTCAGAGGATGGTGAGGGGTACAGTGAAATGCCGTCTTCTGGGCATGATATGGCCGTTGCGATCATGATCTCACAGCATCTATGGTTACCAGCACAAGCGCAAGCCAACCAAAATCTTGGTAGAAATGGGGTAGATGATCTCTTGTCCCTGCTCCATCCTGGGGAGCTGTTGGCAGTGGATGGTTGCTGTAGGAAGGAAGATTATCCTTTATTGCGGGTGTGGTCACCAGGGCCCCCACGCTCTTGTGAATGATCCCTCACCATGTGAGTGAGGGCAGCACTCACAGGATTTTTTTTTTTTAATCAAAAGAATTAAAAAGGACAAGAAGTGGGAGTGAATATGCTGGGAAGGACATGGTGAAAGTTGCTAAATGCAGCTCCTCTTCATTATATACATAAATGAAATTTCAAAAATAAAGAAAAATAATTTAAAACAAGGAAAGTAGAACGGAAGGTACCAGGTTTGAAGGAGTTACAACTGAACGCTGAATTCAGAGTAGTATCTTGGCAACTATGGCAGAAATAGGAGAACACTGCACAATACGGTGATGTTTTTCCGACAAAAAAAGAAAAGCAAACACATTTGTTTGCAAACACGCATTTCCCCCAGTGAGCAAGTGGCACCAGGAGGAGCTCAAACTTTTCTGGTGTGAATGTGAATCTCTTGTAAATGGAGTCATCTTAGGTCAAGAGGTCAGGTGAGGAATTTAGAGCCCTCCCACATGGTAAGGATTCCTGTCTCAGTCAGGTGAAAAATCCTTTTGCCTATGCCCAGAGAACTCAGGCTCTGCCTCTGCATGCCATATTAAACTACGAAGAAGGCCAAAGTTAGCTCAGGCAGCAAAATAAATGAAGATGTACTGCAATTAAATACAAACTCATGAATGCCTTTAAAATACAGAGTAAGATCTGAGTGTTCATATACAAATAAATGATAGCAGTATCATTTGTGTAAAATTTTATAATTCATAAAAAAATTGTTTTCACACATTTCACTGTATCTTGCCACAAACATTTATTGGACATGGATGAGTAGGCATATGCGTGAGCAGAGGAAAGTTTAAAACATAATTTGATTCCTGTATTCCCACAGCTTAGCTTTCAGTGGAATACATTGTATGTGAGGAAATACCCTAATAATTATGAAATAATACCTGTGCTGAGTGTGGTGATGGAGAGAGCCATAATTTGGATCTTTCATACACCTCAAGGCTCATATGCTGAAGGTTTGGATCCCAGCCTATGTCATTTCTGAGAAGTGTGGAACCGTTAAAAGGCAGGGATAAATGAAAGAAAAACTATGTCACTGGAGACATGCCCTTACAAAGGATGTAAGAGCCCTTGTCCCTCTGTTTCACTTCCTCTTTGCTTCCCCGAGGTCTTAATGTGACGAGCTTCTTCAACCGCATCTTCCTACATTGATGCCAGTGCGCGTCCCAAAACCCAAGACCAACAGATGATGGACTGAAACCTCCCAAACTGTGACTCAGAAGAAACCTTTCCTCTTTTTAAGCACACTGTCTTATGTATTTTGTTACAGCAAAGATGACTAATAGGAGTATGAGATTATGAGTACCCAACAGCAGAGTGTGACCTAGATAGAAGTTAGGGACGTTTCCATGAGGAAGTGAGATTAAGGCTGACACTGAAGAATGAAAAAATAAACGTTAGACAAGCCAAGAAGTGTGTGAGCACTGGAGAGCAATGAATATCCCTTGCAAAGGAGCAAGATGGCAAAGTGTCCGGCTCATGCTAGCAAATGAGAGCACGTCTGCTTTGACTCTTTGGGTACACACCCTGGGATAGAATTTCTCTATCATGGTGTAATTTATAATTAATCTTTAAGAGGCTTGGTCCATACCATATTGTTCACTGCACCGTCTTCGCCATTTTATGTTTCTCCAAGCACTGCCCTTCTCTTCTTAGAAGAATAAAAAGCAGTGCTGCGGAGATGGCTCAGTGGATGCAGGTGCTGGCCATGCAAGCCTGTGACGCAAGTTCAATTCCTGGGACCCACACAAAAAGCCTAAATATTCACAGCGGCAGCAGAAGTGTGAGACCTTGCCCTAACCAGGTAGAAGGAGCGGACCAACTTCCAAGGTTGTCCTCTGACCTCCACAAATGCACCATGGTACATGTTTCTGAACACATACATGCATACATACATACATACATACATACACACACACAGGGCTGGAGGGTAAGGACAATCAATAAAAAAAATTTAAGAAAAAGAAAAGAACAAGTATGTGTTGCAGTGAGGAGTCGATTTTTGAAATATGCAGTGGAATTGCTGCTCCCTCTTGAGATATATTACACAATGGCCCAGCATAAGTCACATGACGTGAGAATGGAAAGACAGGAAGAGTGCAGTTCACTTCTGGGTGAGCCTCCTCTAAAGATTCCATCACAGCAGCTTTATTCATGATAGCCAGAACCTGGAAACAACCTAGATGCCCCTCAACTGAAAAATGGATAAAGAAAATGTGGTACATATACACAATGGAGTACTACTCAGCTGTTAAAAAAAATGACATCATGAGACTTGCAGGCAAATGGATGGAACTAGAAAATATCATCCTGAGTGAGGTAACCTGGACCCAGAAACTCAAACATGGAACGTACTCACTCATAAGTGGATACTAGATGTAAAGCAAAGGATAACCAGACTGCAACCCACAGCTCCAGAGAAGGTAGCTAACAAAGAAGACCCAAAGAGGGACACATGGATTGCCTTGGGAAGGGGAAATAGATGAGATTTCCATAAGTAAACTGGGGATAAGGGGTGGGTAATGGAGGGGAGGGGATGGGAGATGAGAATATGAGGGAACTGGATGGTCAAGCTTGGGAAGAGACGGAGTTGGAGAGCAATGAAAGAAATATCTTGATAAAGGGAGACATTATGGGGTTAGGGAGAAATCTGGTGCTAGGGAAGTTCCCAGGAATCCACAAGGATGGCCCCAGATTAGACTACTAGCAATAGTGGAGAGAGTGTCTGAACTGGCCTACCCTAGTAACCAGTGAATACCCTAACTGTCATCATAGAGCCTTCATCCAGTAACTGATGGAAGCAGATGCAGAGATCCACAGCCGAGCACCAGGCCAAGCTCCAGGAGTCCAGTTGAAGAGAGGGAAGAGGGATTCTATGAGCAAGGAGGGTCAAGATCACGATGGGGAAATCTATAGAGACAACTGAACCAAGCTCGTAGGAACTCACAAACTTTAGACCAACAGCTGTGAAACCTGCATGGGACCAGACTAGGCCCTCTGTATATGGGAGACAGTTGTGTAGCTTGGTCTGTTTGAGGGGCCCCTGACAGTGGGAATAGGATCTATCCCTGGTGCATGAGCTGACTTTTTGGAGTCCATTACCTATGGTGGGACGCCTTGCTCAGCCTTGATGCAGGGGGAGGGGCTTGGTTCTGCCTCAACTGGATGTACCAGGCTTTGCTGACTCCCTGTTGGGACACCTTACCCTTTTGGAGGAGGGGATGGGGAGTGAGGGGGGGGGGAGTGAGAGGAGGGATGAGAGGGGGATCTGTGGTTGGTATGTAAAATGAGTAAAAAAATTTCTTAAAAAATAAAATAGTTCCATCACAATACCTCGTGCATTAGTGTTTGTCAACAATCTCAGGCAAAGCCAGTGGAGTAGGTAGGATCCGTGTGTATTCTCGGCTTCATTTCCGCTCTGACTCCTCCTCGCTTTCTGACTGTGGGCAGACCTCTAGCTACTGCGAGCCTCAGCCTTTTGTGTACAGAGTGGAGCTCCTTTTTGCTTCACCTGGGTTTTCTGAGGATTAGTGAGGAGAGGCACTTTGCGGCAATAAATAACTGTTCAATGGTGACAGTTTTATGGTCTTGAGTGGTGTTATACTGTCCTTGGTGAAATTCTAAGTCATTTCTCATTCCAAGAGTCAGGATGCTTTCCTTCACAAGCAGAAAAGGTGGGGGGTAAGGTATCATCAGGGATGCAGTAGGTTTTAAAAAAGTAAAAAAGAACACTTGAACCTGAGAAGGAAAATGGTGGGGAGGGATAGGCAAGGAATTGACGGAGGGGAATAAAGAGGTCGGTTTGATCAAAACACATTCCATGTATTATAAAGTTTTCAAAAACATTAGGTTAGGGAGGTTAGTATTCTAGAAGACACTGTGGAGTTGGAAATCCTGAAGTCAAATGTCAGTCCTGGTACATACTGGCTAGATGGCAGTGGGATGGCAGAGCCAATTTCTTCACTGAAATGAGAACAGTGCTTTACAATTCTATTATCATTTTAAGTATTAAATAACATCGGGAAATGAATGCATTAGTATCTATTACAGAGCTGATGTTTGTTCCCTGCTTTTAACTTTCCTTCTTCAAAGAGAAAAATGTTTCTGGGCTGTGTGTAAGAAAGTCTCGTGAATTCAGCAGTGTGATTGGTGATCTGAGCAGCATTCACCAATGCTAGTGCTCATAAGAAACATGTGGGCTAATGCTAAGATGCAGACTCGGATTCACTAGGTCTGGGATTGTGCCCAAGATTAATCATTTTTAGCATGCTTCTGGGCGATGCTAGAACAGTTGGTCCATGAACCACACTGTGAGCCACAGGGTCGAAGGAAGATATGGCTAGCTTATTGGTGGCCTTAGCCTGCTTTCTGCATCAGGACTGAGCTAGTATTTAGGAATGCCTGGGTAGGACTTCTTTCTTTCTGCAAGGATACTAAAGTGTAGAACTTACTGCTTGGTTTCTTACATTTCTTGACACAGAAATAAGGACCATATTTCTATGGTAGAAAAATCTAGTAAGAATCATTCTTAACACAGTGGGTTTGGTAACAACTCATTCAAGGTTCTCTTGGGATGCTAAGAAAAAATAAAGGTAAATAAGAGCCAAAAGAAAAATGCCTGTTACAAGCTACGTTTCAACTAGCATGATGATTATGGAAGCCAAGATATCATACTGTTGCTTAAATTCTAAACCGACTTTTTTTTTGTTTTGTTTTTTTGAGACAGGGTTTCTCTGTGTACTTTTGCGCCTTTCCTGGAACTCACTTTGGAGACCAGGCTGGCCTCGAACTCAGAGATCCACCTGGCTCTGCCTCCCGAGTGCTGGGATTAAAGGTGTTCACCACCACCACCCGGCCCTAAACCGACTTTTAATAAAAACTCAGATCCAGATATTGGGGTGAATGCTGAAAGATCAGAGAGACAAAGGAACAAGCCACCTCTTATCTCTAGGACTCCTCAGCCTGAAAAGCTTTAGTTCCTGTCTCCTCACACCTTACATACCTTTCTCCACTCAGCAATCACTTCCTGGGATTAAAGGCATGTGTGCTTCCCAGGCAAAGGCATGAGATCTCACGTGCTGGTATTAAAGGTGTGTGCCACCACTGCCTGGCTCTGTTTTCTCTCCTAGACTGAGTCAATCTCATGTAGTCCAGGGTGGCTTTGAACTCACAGAGATCCAGACTGATCTCTGCCTCCGGAGTGCTAGTATTAAAGGTGTGTGCCACCATGCCTGGCATCTATGTTTAATCTAGTAGCTTGTTCTGTCCTCTAATCTTCAGGCAAATTTTATTAGGGTACACAATATATACCACATCATGCAAATTCGTGGCAATAAGGGTTTTTAGTTGTGGGCAGATAAACTTAACTAAAGCTCATCACTGTATCCTTTTCCAGGTGTATAGTTCAGTGTCATCGAGCACGACATTGCTGTCCAACCAGCACTACTATCCATTTCCAGAATGTTATCATTCCCCAACTGCAACTCTGTCTGCCAAGTAATAACTCACTGTTCATCTCTCCCCACCTTGCTAATCACTACTCTGCATTCTGCATTCTGCCTCTGCAAGTTTATTTTTTCATGTTTTTGTGCAATCAAACACTTCTTGTCCATTTGTGTTACTTTTGTATAGTACAATGCTCCCGAGGTTCACCTATATTATCACAAATGTCAGAATTCCGTTCTTCTCTAGGCTGAGTCATAGTCTGTACTTGCATGTTCTATATTTTATCCATTCATCTGTTGATGTGCATTTGCCATAGCTCATTTTCTCTTTCCTCCCAGATAGATGTTGAGATTCTGATAAACTTCTTCTTCCAGACTTTGGCTCCCTTGTCTCCTCCTGTCCCTGGGCAGCTGTGGGACAGGGATGAGTTCTTAGTCACCTTCTCCCTTCTCTCTTTAGGCCTCAGAAATCTTGTTCAGTTCCTCGGTGTCAGCTGTGACATTATGGAGACCATTAGTTTCTTTTCCTGTTGCTGCGATAAAATGTCCCCAGTGAAAGTAGCTTAAGGGAGAGAGGTGAGGTATTTTTAAGGTCCAGTTCCAGGTACAGTCCGTCATGGCACAGAAGTCAGGACAGAAGTTGGAAGCAGTGGGTCACATTGCAAGTACAATCAGTAAGCAGAAAAAAAGAGGACGAAGTCTTGTGCTCAGCTCACCTTCTCCACTTTATACAGCCCAGGGTCTCAGGCAGGAAACGCTGCCACCCACAGTGGGAGGGTCTTTCCACCTCAAAAAACAATCCCCCAAAGGCATGCTTGAAGGTTCATCTCCCAGATGAGCCTAGATTCTGTCAAGTTGACAATTGGCATCGACTGTCACAAAGACCCAGAGTATAAGCAGGGTCTGGCCCTGGCTCTAACACCCACCTTTGATCCCTTGGATTGCCCACTGACATTACATTTTAGATGGTTTGCAATGTTTGATATAATACTTAGAAAATTAATTCAGCTTTCAAACTCTCTTTCTCTGGAGATTTCCAAGGCAGTTACGTCAGTGCGATCTAGCGGTGCCAAGGTTTGATATCACCCTTTATCCTCGTCACAAGACTCCCAGATCTGATGATCCACCGACACCACCCAGTCCTTCGCCTTACTGCCCAGGAAATCTCTTGGTCCCTCTCCACTCCTTCCTCTCACAAGCTCGTGCAAATCCTTCAGTGGCGATGCTGCCTGCCTCATCTGCCTACACTTAGCTCCGGCACCTGTCTGGCTGTAGCTTCTCCTGGTCATCATGACTTTGATTTTCGTCAACACCCTACTTTAAAAACTTTAATTCCCGCCCTCCTAGTCTGGCACCCTGGGTCTTCCACAATCTGACTATGATGAAGTGTGTGCTTGCTCTTTCCTCCCTGGCCTTCCTGGGAATATACTTGGAATATACAATGTGAGAGGCTCCGTTTTGTATGCTGAGTTGGCTGATGGCTGGCAGCCCCCAAGTCACTCAAGGTAGGGGCTGACCACTCTGAAGGCCACGGCAGGATTAGAAGGGTAGGACTTCCAGCCTCACAACCTAAACCCAGGGAGGAAAGGGACATCACAAGTTAAATTCATCATCAATGGTCCATGATTTCATCAATCACACTTGTACAATGAAGCTTCTCTGGAAGTCCAAGGATGGAGTTCACGGAGCTTCCCAATGGTGGGGCATGTGGACATTCCTGGAGAGGGAAAACTCAGAGCTCAGAAGCTTCTCATCCCTTACTCTGTGCATCACATCAGCTGTGTTCCTCGAAATATCCTTTATAATAAGCCAGTAAATACGTTTCCTGAGCCCTTCAAAAAACTTGGTTGAATCGGCCGAGTGGTGGCAGGAGCCCTGCTTTACAGCTAACTGGTCAGAAGCAGGAGTGAAACAGTGTGCACCCTGCAGAGCACCAGGATGAGGGCTGACAGTCTTGGAAACCCAGCCTTCCTCCTGCAGGACTGATGCCATCTCCAGGTAGACCACCTCTCACTGAGTTGGGCTGGGGAAGTGTGGCTGGTGCTGCTCCTGTGACATTGCCCACTTGATGGGTGGGCTGTTTTCTGCATGGTTCTGACTCAGTTGATATTTCTGTCATAAAATAAATGTTGAAATTTAGTATAGATACAAAGAATCATTTTAAAAGACTGGAGACAATGTGGGGGATCTAATAACCAGGTTAAGAATTTAAATTGAAGTGGTGCCACACACCTTTAATCCCAGTACTTGGGAGGCAGAGGCAGGCAGATTTCCGAGCTTGAAGCCAGCCTGTTCTACAGAGTGCATCTCAGGACAGCCAGGGCTACAAAGAAACCCTGGAAAAACAAGACAGAGTGTATGGTGATACTTTATTTGTGCTGAAATGTGATATTTTATTTGTATGTTAATAAAGTTGCCTGGAGATCAGAGGTCAAATAGCCATAAACAAGTCAGGTGGTGGTAGCCCATGCTCTTAATCCGATCACATGGCAGGCAGAGTCTCTGTGTGGTCAAGGACACAGCCAAGCTGGTGACACACACCTTTAATCCCAGTACCAACCATAGAGACCTGGAGGTCTGTATAGAAAGGCAGTGACGAGGAAGTCATGTGGCTGGGCTTAGAGCCAATGAGAAGGCAGAACAGGAAGGCAATAAAAGCACAGTTTAGATAGGAAGAAGCTCTCTCTGGGAAAGCTACTGCTGGTGGTAAGCTAAGGCTAGTCATGGCTATTCGCTCTGATCTCTTTGGCTATTACCTCTGTGTTTCTTATTTAATAAGACTGTTCATCTATGAGAGAGAGAGAGAGAGGAGAGAGAGAGAGAGAGAGAGAGAGAGAGAGAGAGAGAGAGAGAGAGAGAGAGAGAGAGAGATTCAAGTTGAAATACATTTTTAAAGTAAAAAATGAACATGGAAATATATAAAATATAGAATTATATAATCTAAAAAGATGTTGAAGGACATCTTAGTTAAGCATTTCTGTTTTCCATTCATTTACTTTTAAAGTTACATTTATTCATTCATCTGTAGATGTGTGTGTGTGTGTGTAAGCATGCTCATGCCACACAGCACATGGGGGCTTCAGAGAAAAACTTGCATGAATCTGTTCTCTCCTTCCACCGTGTGGGGCCTTCAGGTTTGGCTGCAAGTACCTTTACCCGCTGAGCCATCTCTCTAACCCCTGATTTTCTTCATGGTTTTATTGACATGCGTTGCACATAATGATCCCCTTTACATGTGCAGTCCCATAGCTCTGCGTATATTCACAGCGTTGAGCCACCATGGCCAGAATCTCGGCCTTTTCACACATCTCAAAGGGCAGTCACCCTCTAGCACCTGGCAGCCACTAACCTGCTTCTCCTTCTCATGGTGTTTCTTATTCCCAGGGTCACAGGGCATCGGAGCTTTGTGTCTAGGTCGTTTCATCCGCTATAGTTTTAAAACTCGCTCCTGCATATTGTCACTTCACTCCTTTTTCACTGATGCACAGTACTCGGTGGTGCAGAGAAATCACAACTTACCCGTTAAAAGTCCATAGGTAGCTGGGTTATTCCCACTTCTGGGCACTAATGAAGAAGGCTGGTGTGTACAATGACTTCAGTTGGGCCTTGTTTTCCGTTTCCCTCACTAGCAATGGAGCTGCTCTCTCGTGGTAACTCTATATTTGATGTTTGGAGGGATTGTCAAACCATTTGGTAGGTGATAGCTACAACATTTTAGATTCCCGCTAGCAATACAGGGGAGCTCCGGGTCTATCTTCACTACCACTTGTTAATGTCTAGAATTTTTATTTTAGTGGCTTTTGCAGGTGTAAAGTGGAATTCTCACTATGGAGTCAGATTGTTTTCATCTGGGAAACTGAAGCCTGGAGTCTTGTCTTATGTCTCAGGAAGTCCCAGGCAAAATCTAGAGAAACAGGACGCTTTAAAGCTGTAGAAGGATGTCTACACACCTCTTGGTTATTCGAAGGTTCAGCATTAGAGATGGAAGCAGGGAAGATATTATTAACCTTTGCCTGATATGGTCACTTACTGAAAGGGTGTACTCCATATGCATTACTTTAATAAAATGTGAAACAACTATTAAAAAAACAATACAAGAATCACCATGTCTTCTGATCGTCAGTTCCTCTATTAACCCTCTAGAGGTTTATAGGTTAAAGGATCTGGGTAGATAAACACATTCATAAACACATATGCATATATGTACATATACGTATATAGTGATATCAATACATTTATATTATTTATGTATATACATACACATATACATATAAATATATTTAAAATATGAGCAAGGTCAGTTGCCTATAATGCATGAAGCCCTGAGCTCCATCCTCGGCATCACATAAGCCAGGTGTGGTGGTGCATACCTGTAGCCTCAGCACTCAGGCCTCTGGAGGCAGAAGGATATGGAGTTCAAGATCATCCTTGCCTACATAGTGAGGTCAAGGCCAGCCTGGACTACAAGAGGCTCTGCTTCAAAAATAGATAGATAGATAGATAGATAGATAGATAGATAGATAGATAGATAGATAAGAGATTAAAACCAAGAAGAAAATACTAGCAAGATCAGATTTTCCCGATAAAATGTAAGTGTTCTGTACTGAGCTTTACATTATGGCTAATAATACACTGAGGTGTTTGCACAAAGATTGCATTGTTTTCACATCTCAGATTCTGGATTGGTTGCCTGGAAGAAAGATTTGTCTATGTGATTAAAATAGGATTGGGGTTAGATGGGTCATATCCTCCCTACAACCCTTGAACACCGTTTAGTAAGTAGGATTGGGGTTAGATGGGTCATATCCTCCCTACAACCCCTGAACACCGTTTAGTAAGTAGGAAAGGCTTGTGATCTGATAAGGACCAAGTTTTGCCATTTGGCAGACTTACTAGCATGCTTCTGAGGCAGAATTTTTTGATCTGGTGTGACAGGCTATAGAAAAATCATTCACACTTGTTTAATGGTTAACAAAACACTGTTGAGGCATTTTTCTGATACAAGGAACACAGTAGATTTATGGAAAATCAAATAACTAAAGACAACATCCACATGGATTAAATATAGTCTCACAATAGATAAAACTTAAATTTTTTTAAAGTGAAAGCTAACCCTGCTTTCATATCCTCTCTCTCTCCCTCCCCCCTTTCTCTCTCTCTCTCTCTCTCTCTCTCTCTCTCTCTCTCTCTCTCTCTCTGTGTGTGTGTGTGTGTGTGTGTGTGTGTGTGTGTCTGTGTGTGTGTGTGTGTGTGTGTGTGATGGGTATGTGTGGTGCATGTGTGTGGAGCAGCAGGGGGCAGGGAGTACTGCATACAGTCCTTCATGTACATGCAGGAGTCAGCTAAGGACTCTGAACGCCCTGCTCTATCATTCTCCACCCTATTCACTTGAGGCAGGATCTTTCACTGAACCTAAGGCCCAGCTTGCTGGCTAGACTTGCTGGCACACAGGCCCCTGTGATTCTCCTGTCTCTGCACTGCACCACACTGGCGTGACAGACTTGATGGTGGCTGTTTTCCAGGGGCTCTGGGAATCCCAGCTCGCTTCCTCCTGCTTGAGCAGCGTGCACTCTTATCCACGGGGCCATCTCTCCAGCACTGGCTGCTATGTATTTTCATACATGCATGTAAAAAATATTTACATCCGCCCCAATGGCATTAGGATCTGTAGCAAAGAGGACAGACCTTACCGTTTTCCATAAAGCAGTTCTGTAAGAACTATGTCCAGTAGTTTTTGTTTTTACAGCAGAACACAGGTAAAGACATGGGGAACAATAGCCAGAGAAGTTCAGTTATTATAACTGGTCAACTATAGACTATCTGCAAAAGTTAGGTTGAAGAAAGCAACTTTGACCATAAACACTCCAGGAATGAAAAGCCTCACACACTTAGGAAACAGGGGTTTCTATGCATTCTTCCTGCAGCCCACAACTGTACATTATGAAAGTCAGTCAAAAGGAAACATACTGAGGAGTACTTTGTGAGGCCTTGGTATTTGGGGTAGAAGGAAGGGAGAGTCCCTGATCTCAAGAAGATAACAAGGAATGCAAATTCCAGAGACAAGACTCTGCAACCAGCAATGTGCCTTTGCTTGCCCAGCTTGCCCCAAGCTTCAGCCCTTTGGAACGAAGAGTAGGGATTAACTGATTATTATAACAAAAATTTATAGTGCACCCCCTCCACCCAAGGAAACAGGTTCTAGGATACTGCAGAGTGGTGTGTATATACCTGATGTGTCCCCATCACGAACCACACTCCCTAAAGACCTTAACTTAGAAGTACACTTGCGATGAAAAATTGTTCCTATATCCTGGGCTCAGGTAAGTCAGGGAGACCATCCAATACAGCAAAATGAATCTTACTATGTATGCTTAAGGAGCTCATAGAGACTATTCCTCTAATACACACTGGAGAATCTAATTGTTCCCACAGCCTGGGCTCAGGTAAGTCAGGGAGACCATCCAATACAGCAAAATGAATCTTACTGTGTATGCTTTAGGATCTCACAGAGACTATTCCTCTCATACACACTGGAGAATCTAATTGTTCCCACAGCCTGGGCTCAGGTAAGTCAGGGAGACCATCCAATACAGCAAAATGAATCTTACTGTGTATGCTTTAGGATCTCATAGAGACTATTCCTCTCATACACACTGGAGAATCTAATTTAAAATTAAGGGGGAAGTAATTAGTAGGTGTGGTGGCACATTTTAGCGCTCGGGAGGCAGAAACAGGAGGATTGCAGCAGATTCAAGGCAAGCTTGATCTTTGTAGAAGTTCTAGGACAGCCAAGACTACTGTTTTTCAAATTTCCTTGTCTTAAAAAAAATTAATATAAAAGTAGAAGGGTACCTCAGCTTTAGAAAACGTGCTTAGCTTTAGTATTCCTGCACTGCTAAGCAATTAATATGACATTTCAGAATGGGGGGGGGGGGTTAGAGCCTTATAGACAGTAAAAATGAAAACCTACAACTAGCTCATATACTTTCCCCTAGAAAGGAACTCCACTGTGTTAGGCCTACGCCAACAATATCCACCATCAGGAAGGTTATGACTACTTTATTTATTCGTTTTTATTTTATGTGTCAGATGGTTTGCCTGAATGTATGTCTGTGAACCGAATGCATGGGGTGCCTGCAGAGGTAAGAAGAGGGGTCAGCCCCCCTGGGACGAGAGTTACTAGCTGCCGTGTGGGTGCCGAGAGCAGCGGGGTCCTCTCTGCAGCCCTGTGGTCATCAGTTTAGCCGCACAGCCGGCTTCTTGCCTGGCTCGGAGCACTTGGACTAGTTTGACCTTCTCTTTCTAACTTCCCGTTGGTTGAGTCAGGGCAGCAGAAGCCTGGGTTGCTTTAACTTTGCTTATCTCATCTCAGTCAGAGGCAAATTCAGGCTTTGGGGAGAAGGTCACACAATTTGGATTTGGGGAGTGATTTCAAGAAAAGGACACAAAGATCACAAATGCGTAATTATAGAAGAGTTATAGATTGCGGGCAGGGTAGATGGCTTGTGGGTAAGAACGCTTGCTGCAATACCACTATGACCTGAATTCAAATCCTCAGCACCCATGTAAAAATCTAGGTGTGGCAGAGCACACTTGGGAGCCCAGCGGAGGGCACGGCGGGGCAGAGGCGGCAGGATCACGAAGGCTGGCTGACTGCTAGTCTGTTTATTGCAAGCCCAGTGAGAGACCCTGTGCCAAAAGGAATGGGCAAAAAGTGAGAGAGCAGGACGCCTGACATCTTCCTCTGGCCTGCACACATGCACACACTTCTGCATATGTGCATATATTCTCTCTCTCTCTCTCTCTCTCTCTCTCTCTCTCTCTCTCTCTCTCTCTCAAATTAGAATGATTATGGAAATCCTAATAATCTAGGAGAAAAGTAAGTGCTAACAAATTCCATAATGATTATAAACTGGAAAACATACCTAGTGTTGTTATTAACAGCTTATTAAGCCCTTATGATATTTTTCTTCTATTATTTTTGTTACAATGCTCTTTGGTGGCCTCTTTACAACAGCTGTTTTGTAATTATCTTAAATAATGAGACTGGAAAACACTCTGGTCTTTCTTGCATTATTGTTGATCAGAAGTTGTTTTTCATGTTAAAGTTTGGGACACATGGACCATATCATACACAAGTGTACCTGCTGCTTTGGATACTGCTACAGGTTTTTGTCCTAACTGTCAAACGTTTCTGAACAACTCTATTTCACACAATGCCTATCACAAAAGTTTAAAAACTCTGTATATGGGTGTGTTGACGATTACGGAGGTTGCATAATTCTGTATTTGGAGCAGAAAGGTACAGTCATACCCAGGTCAATGTAATTGAATCCTCTGCTCACAAATGTCTGCCTCTGCCAAATCGGGGGCTCTCCCATAGAACAAGCTTCAGACACTTCTCTGCCTCCTCACTTACACTGTCCTTATAAGAGGTAGACTAGGACAGAATCACAATGTCTGGATATTGGCTTCGAGCCTTTGTACCACTGTCCTAGGTGGCTCAGCCACAGTGGGTGGCAGATTTATCTCGGAAGTTATTCACTCACCAAAAAAAAAAAAAAAAAAATCTAACTATGGCTAAACTAATCACAGAAATGACTATAAACCACACAAATACAGTTGGTCCTCCATACTTCAAGATCCACATCTTTGGTTTCAACAAACCAAAGGTGGAAAATGTTTTTAAATATATACATTTTGGACATATACAATTTTGTCTATAGACTTTTCCTTATCATTATTCCTCAAACAATACAACATAACAATAATATAATACAGCACTGGCATTGTCTTAGCTAGAGATTTAAAGTACATGTACATAGATCATGTATAGATACTGCATCATTTTGTACAAGGATCTTGGGCATCAGAGTTTATGGATTGGCATGGGTGACTGTACATTCCATGAAGTCTGAACTAAATAACCTGCCAACCTAATTTCCACTTATCAAGATCCTAAAATACCCACATCTTCTCCAGCACCCCCAAGTACAAGGGCAAGTGCTATAGAAAAGACGTCAGTGAGGGCAAGAGAGCCCTGCTGACAGACAGTGGCTAAAACCCTTCTTTAGTGGATTTAATAACACCTCCTACATGGGAACACAATGTTTCAGACTTTCTTGAGGCCTCTGATGAATCAGTGGGAAGAGGGAGCTCAAAATTTCTGCATTATCAGCTTCAAAAAACTCATCCACCTCATCTGGTGCTACTTACCAAAAGTGTAAGCAGCACGTGGCAAGGCATGGAGAGTGATCTAAAAGGATTTTGCCCCCCTCTCCAGAAGTGGCCTTCACTTTCTGCTAACAGCAAATAAATTTTACAACTGGAGCTATCTTCCCCCTAAATCTTCAGGAATCCACAATAAAACGGCCTTGGGCTATTTAAGGGAATAAATACCCGAGGGGTAATAAGTGGGAACAAAAGCTACAGAAATGAAACGGGGCTCCAACAGTCAGCAAGAGTGGTCAGCAACTAGGTGGCCAGTGTCCACAGAACGTGGTCCCAGATCTGCTGTCACCAGTACGCAGCAGGCAGGGCTGGTGAGCTCTGAAGGAAGGGGCCCCAGAAGGAAAACATCAAAGACCAACTGAGCTATTTCAACAGTGAGAACTAAAGACATACCTTACTAGGTACCTCACATGAATCTAAGTGGAGAACCTGAGGTCAGACCGGCAGGTTAAATTTAACAACTAGAAAAAACTGTTAAAACTTTAAAAAGTCTTTGAGGGCCAGGTATAGTGGTGCACACCTTTAATCCCAGCACTCAGGGGGCAGAGGTAGGTAGATCTCTGTGAGTTTGAAGTCAGCCTTGTTTACATAGTGAGTTCCAGGACAGTCAAGGATATAACAGTAAGACTCTAACTGACATGATAGTATACATAAGCAATACCCAAAATTCTACCAGGGATGCCTACAGATGATAAATGCATTTTGCGAAGTGACTGGATACAAGATTAACTAAAAAAAGAATCAGTAGCTCCTATATATATATATATATATATATATATATATATATATATATATATATATATTAAAAGTGCTGAGAAAGCAATCAGGGAAACAACACCCTCCACAATTCCCACAAACAACATGAAATATCTTGGGGTAACTCTAACAAAGCAAGTGAAAAACCTATATGACAAGAACTTCAAGAATTGAACAAAGAAATTGGAGAAGATACCAGAAGATGGAAAGATCTCCCATGCTCATGCATGAATAGGATAAACAAAGTAAAAATGGCAATCTTACCAAAAACAATCTACAGATTGAGCACAATCCCCATCAAAATCCCAACATAATTCTTTACAGACCTTGAAAGAACAATACTCAACTTCATATGGAAAAACAAAAAACCCAGGATACCTAAAACAACCCTGTACAATAAAAGAACTGCTAGAGGTATCACCATCCCTGATCTCAAGCTCTACTACAGAGCTATAGTAATAAAAACAGCCTGGTATTAGCATAAAAACAGACACATTGATTGATGGAATCAAACTGAAGACCCAGACATAAATCCACATACCTATGGACACTTGATTTTGGCAAAGAAACCAAAACTATACAATGGAGAAAAGAAAACGTCTTCAACAAATAGTGCTGGCATAACTGGATGTCGGCATGTAGAAGAATGCAAATAGATCCATGTCTATCATCCAGCACAAAATTCAAATCCAAGTGGATCAAAGACCTCAACATAAACCCAGTTACACTGAACCTGATAGAGGAGAAAGTGGGGAATAGCCTTGAACACATTGGCATAGGAGACAACTTCCTGAACAGAACACCAATGGTGCAGACACTAAGGTTGGCAACAAATGGGACTTCATGAAACTGAAAAGCTTCTATAAGGCAAAGGACACTGTCAATAGGACAAAACAGCAGCCTACAGAATGGGAAAAGATCTTCCACAACCCCACATCCGATAGAGAGCTGATCCCTAATGTGTGTGTGTGTGTGTGTGTGTGTGTGTGTGTGTGTGTGTGTGTGTATAACTCAAGAAACTAGATATAAAAAAAGTCAAATTTAAAAATGGGGTACAGACCTAAACAGAGAATTTGCAACAGAAAAATCTCAAATGGCAGAGAAACACCTAAAGAAATGTTCAACATCTTTAGCCATCAGGGAAATGCAAATTGAAACTCTGAGATTCCATCTTACACTTGTCAGAATGGCTAAGATCAAAAACAATAATGACAGCTTATTCTGGAGAAGAGAACACTCTTCCATTGCTGGTGGGAGTGCAAACTTATACAGCCATTTAGAAATCAATATGGTGGTTTCTCAGAAAATTGGGAATCAATCTATCTCAAGACCCAGCGATACCACTTTTGGGCATATACCCAAAGCATGCTCAATTATAACACAAGGGCGCTTGCTCAACTATGTTCATTGCAACTTTATTTGTAATAACCAGAACCTGGAAACAACCTAGATGCCCCTCAACCAAAGAATGGATAAAGAAAATGTGGTACATTTATGAAATGGAGTATTACTCAGCTGTTAAAACAACGATAACAGGAAATCTGAAGGCAAATGGATGGAGCTAGAAAAATCTTCCTGAGTGAGGTAACCCAGATGGAGAAAGACAAACATGGTATGTACTCACTCATAAATGAATATTAACTGTAAAGTAAAGGACAACCAAGCGGCAATCCACAGACCCAGAGAGGCTAGATAACAAGGAGGGCCCAAGGAGGGATGCATGTATCTCCCTGGGAAGGGGAAATAGAGATCTCCTGGGTGGACTGTAGGCAGGTGGGCATGGGAACTTGAGGGATCAGGTTGTGGGGTGGGTGGAGGGGGAGAGAGCTGAGAGAGATGACTGGAAAGGGTGCTTTTCTGGGTAGGGTAGAAACCTGATGCAAGAGAAACTTCCATGAATCTACAAGGATGGCCCAGCTAAGACTCCTGGCAGCAGTGGATACCTAGCCTGAACTGGCCATCCCCTGTGATCTGACCGGTGACTACCCCAGCTGTCATCATAGAGCCTTCATCCAGTGACTGATGGAGGAAGATTCAGAGACCCACAGCCAAATATTGGATGGGACTCATGGAGTCCTGCTGAGAGGGAGGAGGAGGGATTGTAGGAGTCAGGGGCTCAGGGACAGAAAATCCCACAAAAAGGGCTAGCCTGGCTCATGGGAACTCAGAGTCTGAACCAACAACCAGGCAGCCCGCATGGGACTAACCTGGGCCCTCTCTATATATGTGACAGTTGTGTAGCTTGGTCTGTTTGTGGGACTCCTGGCAATGGGAACAGAGGCTGTCCCTGGTGCTCTGGCTGGCTCTTGGAAACCTATTATTCCTCCTGCTGGGTTGTCTTGCCCAGCCTGAATACAGGGGGAAGTGCTTGGTCTTAGGGCAGCTTGATATGCCATGTTTTGCTGAAGCCCATGGAAGGCTTGCCCCTTTCTGAGTAAATATAAAGGAGGGGTAGATGGGGGGGGGAGACGGGGGAGGTGAGAGGAAGGAGTGAAAGGAGAGGAGGGAGAGGAAGCTGAGGTGGGGATGCAAAATAAATAAATTAAAAACCAGCAACAACAACAACAAAAACTAAGTGACTTAAACTCAAGGACATTATTAAAAAAAAAAAAAAAGGCTTTGTGATCCTCAAACAGTTTTTGTCCTTCCAAGATGTTTCTAAACCTAGAACTAGAGCCATGTTTCCAAGGCATCATAGCATGCCAAAGATGAAAATGTAATTTCAGAGAAAGGCGAACCACAAATATTGTGAATTACTGCTCTCTCTCTCTCTCTCTCTCTCTCTCTCTCTCTCTCTCTCTCTCTCTGTCGTGTGTGTGTGTGTGTGTGTGTGTGTGTGTGTGTGTGTGTGTGTGTGATTTTGGTTTTGGTTTTAATATGGGGTCTCCCTGTGTAGTCCAGGCTGGCCCGGAAGTCACAGTTCTCTGGCCCTAACCTCCCAAGTGCTGGCATTACAGGACTGTGCCATCACACTCAGCTTCGGGAGTATTCTTTCAATGCTCTTCACTAACATGAGAGTGTTAAAGTTTTTCCACTCAAGAAAACAGAAAAGAATCCATGAAAAATTTTAATGAGCCATGAAAAAGAAAACAGACAAATCTCCCAAACATCATTCCCTGATATTTCCCAATAGGCTCTTCTTGAGTCATTTTTCCATTCCTATGTGAATAGGAATAAATAGAATTTTGCAAACTTAAGTAGTAAAAAAAAATGTGAATTAGTAACAAGCAATTAAGCTAGGAAAACCCAATCTTCTTTTACACCATTCTCTCCAGATAAAAATCATAGTTTTAATGCTCTTTAAAAGAATGGATAAGAAAAAAAAAAAAACACAAACCACAAAACCTGAACTATATCTAATACTTCCGAGGCTGTTAGACTCCTGGAGAAAAAAGTTATAAAGCTTCATTTTTTTGTTTTTATATTTTTGCCACTGCAAATGTGCCCCTCCAGTGCTCTCGTGTCCCCACCGTCCTGGGGATGTCTCATCTCCCACTGCAACTCCATTGTAAACATGCTAAACCCATTCTTGGCTGCCTTTTATTTTATTTCTTTTGTAACAGCTCGTCAGATTGGGACAGCATTGGGATTACAATGTTACTGAGCAGCAGTCAACGCTTAACAAGTCTGAAGAAGCCTTTCCATTCTCTTCCCAAACGTCTTCCCACAGTCAATACAGTACTAGCCCTTAACCCAGCACACTAGCGCACTGAAGTAGAAAAGATGTAACAAGAAAACAGGGATGGTTTCTCCTGTTGAGTTCCTAGAACTTCTCACGGTCTGATCGACTTGTACATATGGTTCTACACCAGCTTCTGGAATATTTGTCAGCAGGGAAAAGGTAAAATGACACTGGCCAGTAGTCTTTGGTACTTAGGAAGGGGATAGGCAGAATACATTAGTCAGCCCGTGTCTGATCCACAGAATCTTTGGATTCCTTGTTCTTCCTCAATCCCTTCCACACCACTTCAACCTGTTTGTCTTCCTGAAAAAAACGCTCCAGCTTGGCCTCCATTTCGGCCTCTGGTTCTCTTTGTTGGCTTCCATTCTGAGGGTTGTTTCTCCTCTGCCATCCTGCTGAAGGTGTTCTCTCTGT